>NC_136918.1:31443521-31731423 GCF_949752795.1 Hyperoodon ampullatus
TAGCTATGTGTCGAGTGCCCATAACTGCATGAATTTGGAGAAACAGACTAAATGTTAGCTGATGGTAATGAAAAGGGGGATAACCGCTACACCTCAATAAAAAAGAAGGGCTGGGGGTAGCACAGCTACCTAGTCTGAGCCTCAAAAGGAGATATTTTATTAATTCACGCTATAACTATAAATGCCATTCCACCCTTTTCCTTTGCCTATAATGCTTTGTCTATACAAGAGGTATAATTCTTTTGTGCAAATACGTTCATTATTTCTCAACAAATATCTACTGAGCACATATTGTATGTCTGCCCTCTGCTAGGTGCTTGGTTTCAGCATTGAACAAAGACAAAATTCTCTGTCCTCAAAGAGCTTATATTTGGGGGACAGAGGTTAGAAGGGACACAGACACTGATAACAAATATGATAAACTGGGAAATTTCATATACCTTAGAAAACAGTAAGAGTTACAGGAAAGAATATTAGAACAGACGAAGCCGGATGAAAGGACTGGAGGAGATTAAATTTTAAACAGAATGGTGATGGCAGGCCTTATTGAAAAGTTGACATTGGAGCAAAGACTTCAGGGAGCTACACACATGTATCATTTGAGGCATCTGCATGGCTGGCTCACTCTCAGTTTCTCCATTTCTAGTAGTAGCTCTGCAAGTTCTCTCTTTGGAAGTCTGATATTCAACAACAGAAGGGAGTCTACCATTTCAAATACCATAATCATTTTTGTTTTAGACACAGCAAAAACTAAATAAAATATTTTTGACTGAGTTGTTATTTTTTGAGTTTAAAGCAGGGGTGAAGACACAGAGATGAATAAGATGCTCTCTGTTCCCCTAAGGAGTTCACCATCTAATGAGCCAAAATGACATGTAGAAAAAAGCAGCAGGGAACTAGAGAGAGGTAAATTCTCTCAGAGGAAGAAGGCAACTTTGCTCTGGATCTCAGGTTTGTTACCACGAGCTCCACCACACATTCAGATAAACCTGTCGCACTGAAGTAACACAGTACGCTGCCATCCACGGATAAGAACTCAAGGGACCAAAACTCACCTGTCTAGTGCCTGTCGTGCCAACTGCTTCAGTTTGTTCTGCAGAGTTTTATCAGCGGTTTCATAAGACTTAAAGAGAAAGAGAGACAGATGTTCCAAAGCATAATTATTAATTTGCCTGATCCATATTTCTAAGCAAAAAAAAAAAATTACAACGCACATTACACTTCTTAAAATTATGAGAGAATAAACCAAGACACTTTATTTTTGTCCTTAAAGGTATCATTTAAATTGTGTTGAAAACTCGTCACTGAGGTAAACCCTAACACCACTTAATTTGGACAGGTGGTAAGTGGAACACAACCGTATAATCACAGTGCCACAGAAGGCCTGGCAGCAGGAACCCCAGAAGACCAGGGCTACTGTACTAAGTGAAATAAGTCAGCAGGAGAAAGACAACCACCTTATGCCTCCATTCATATGTGGAGTCTAAAAGACAAAACAAATAAACAAACAAAATAAAACAAACTTATAGGTACAGAGAACAGATTAGTGGTTTCCAGAGGGGAAGGGGGTTGGGGGACGGGTGAAATGGGCCAAGGGGGTCAACTGTATGGGGATGGAAGGTAACCAGACCTGCAGTGGTGATCACTTTGCTGTGCATACAGATGTCAAATTATAATGCTGTACTGTGCACTGAAACTTACATAATTAAAAACAAAAAACCCAGCACTTACCCGTAGTCTCAGGTAACTACAGAAATGAGGCTAAATAGTTCCTCTGAATAAAAGACCTTGGACAAAGAGCCAGCCCTCTGAACAATGCTGAGAACACCACTCTCTACCACGTCACATCCTCCTGTCAATGTGCTGCTCTTACGCACTAGATGCGCCGGAGAGCTAACAGGCCCACCGGGCTCCTTGGGAAGCAGTAAAAACCGCTCAACATGTAGACTCTACACTGCAAATTAATAAAGCTCTCCCAAACCACTAACTTATTTCTTAGTGTATGAAACTGAAAAAAAGGGGGAAGTTTTATTTTTTTGTGTGATGAACCAAAGTCGTTTTTTCCCTTTTTTTTTAAAATTGAAGTATGTACAATGTTGTGTTAGTTTCAGGTATACAAAAAAGTGATTCACTTATACATATATATCTATTCTTTTTCAGATTCCTTCCCATTATAGGTTATTACAAGATATTGGGTATAGTTCCCTGTGCTATACAGTACATCTCTGTTGTTTATCTATTTTAAATACAGTAGTGTGTATTTATTAATCCCAAACTCCTAATTTATCCCTCCCCCAGGAAGTTTATTTTAAATTCACAGATTGTGATGGTGAATTCTTCCTATAATAAGTTAATTTTAGTTATAGGGGTATAAAAAGGTCAAAAATGGTACCTATAATTTAAAAAACAATTGCCAAGGGACTCAATCTCAATACTGTCAAATTTTTAACAAGATGTTAAAGTCCATTATTAATTTTCTATTCTTCACTATCTTTTAATGAGTAACTTAGTTACATGTATAATAACAGGATAATTTTTTTTCTTTAAGGAATTGTTAAGTAAAACTCACTAGTAAGGGGAGAAATTTCTTAGCATAATTCCACCAAACTTAACTTGTAGCTATTATACATACGGTTTTCAGACAGAGATCTACAGCTTCTGTATACAGTTCTATAGCATCTTCAACATTCCCTTTTTCATCTTCATCAAAAGCTTGTGTAACAAGGAAATGGGCACGCTCTAAGTCCAACTGATGTTTTGATTTCAAAGGATCCGCAGTCTTTGACTGAACTAGGATAGGAAAAAAAAGCCACACAGAAGAACTAGCATAGGAAGAAAGCCACATACCTATATATGTATCCAGGGAACAACATACCATTTTAATACATTCTTTACCAAAACTCTATAATCCTTCATTTAAAAAGCTTAGCAAGGTCAAAAAAAATCCTTAAAAAAATTTCCCCTGAATTTCTCTGTCCCTACCAGTACTTTCTTCATTTAAAAAATAAAACATAGGAGTTCTCTGCACAAAAAACAAAACTGAAACTTGGAAAAGACTAAATCGAAAGAAACTCAATTATGTTTTAAGGTAATTTAAATTTTTATTCAGTATAGACAATAATTATATACTAGGCCTTGATGATAAAATGCATGCTGTTTCCTATTCATCTGGGTCCAGAATAAGCTATACTTTTACTGCTCTTTGAAATAAGTGCTTCTGTTTGTTTTTAATATAAAGATATGTATCCATAAGAGACCTGCATCTAGAATATATAAAGATCTCTTACAACTCAACAATAAAAGGACAAACCCAATTTAAAATGTGTGTGATGATGATGTCATCAACTTGTGTCAACTTGACTGGATCACAGGTTACCCAGCTATTTGGCTAAACAAGATTTCTGGGTAGCCTGTGAGGATGTTTCTGAATGAAAGTAGCATTTGCATTGACACTGAAAGCAGACTGCCCTCCCCAGTCTGGGTGGGCATCATCTAATCCACTGTGGGCCTGAAGAGAACAAAAGGCAGAGGGGGAGAATCTGCCCTCACTGCAGGACTGCTTGAGCTGACACATTGGTCTTCTCCTGACCTTGGACTGTAACTCACACCATCAGGTCCCCTGCTTCTCAGGCCTTTGGACTTGGACTGAACCACACCACTGGCTTTCGTGAGTCTCTAGCTTGCAGAGGGCAAATAGTGGGACCTCTTAGTCTCCGTAATTGCATGAACCAATTCCTGATAATAAATCTCTTTATGTACATCCTACTGGTTCTATTTCTCTGGAGAACCCTGACTTATACCATGGGCAAAGGATCTGTATAGCCATTTCTCCAAAGCAGATATTCAATGGCCAAATGGCACGTGAAAAGATGCTCAACATCATTTGCCATCAGGGAAGTGCATATCAAATCCACGATAAGATACCATTTTATACCCACTGGATGGCTAAAATAAAAAAAGACAGAAAATAACAAGTATTGATAAGGATGTGAAGGAAATAGAATATTGCTGGTAGAATTGTAAAGCGGTATAGCCACTGTGGAAACTTTAGCAGTTCCTCAAAAAGTTAGACATAAAGCTACCACATGGGGGCTTCCCTGGTGGCGCAGTCATTGGAGTCCGCCTGCCGATGCAGGGGACACGGGTTCGTGCCCCGGTCCGGGAAGATCCCACATGCCGTGGAGCGGCTGGGCCCATGAGCCATGGTCACTGAGCCTGTGCGTCCGGAGCCTGTGCTCCGCAATGGGAGAGGCCACAACAGTAAGAGGCCCGCGTACCACAAAAAAAAAAAAAAAAAAAAAAGCTACCACATGACCTAGCAGTTCTACTTGTGGGTATATATCCAAGAGAACTGAAAACATATGTCCACACAAAAACTTAGACACAAGTGGTCATGACAGCATTACTAATAATAGACAAAAGGTGGAACCAAGCCAATATCCACCAACTGATGAATGGATAAATAAAATGTGGTATATTAATACAATGGTGTATTAACCATAAAAAGAAATGAAGCACTGATACATGCTACAAAATGGATAAACCCTGAAAACATTATGCTAAATAAAAGAAGCCAGACACAAAAGACCACATACTGATGACTCCATTTACATGAAATGTCTAGAATAGGCAAATCAGTGGAGACAGAAAATAGATTAGTGGTTGCTAGGGCCTAGGGTGTGGAATGGGGAGTGACTACTAATGGCTAAGAGGTTTCTTTAAGGGTGACAAAAATGTTCTGAAGTTAGATAGCGGTGATGGTTGCACAACTCTGGGAATACACTAAAAACCACTGAACTGTACACTGTAAAAAGTTGAATGTTATGGTAGTGAATTACATCTCAATAAAACTGTTTTTTTTAAAAAAGTTTTATATTTTGTTTGTCTCAAAATTGTGTCTGATCTTTTAAAAACTGTAACCCTCGGTAACACCTCTCTAAAGTATGTATTAATCCCTTTTATTAAATGAATGTTAACATATTTAGCTCAAGGATTCTCAGCCTTGGCACTACTGACATTTTCGACTGGATAATTCTTTGCTGTGGATGGTGCTATGCATTATAGGATTTTCCCTGCAGCACTATCCCTGCCCTCTACCCAACCAGATGCTAGTAGTATACTGCATCCCTACCCCGGCATAAACACCAGACATCTCTCCAGACAATGTCAAATGTCTCCTGAGGGGCAAAACCGATTCTACTTGAGAATAACTATCGAGCCTAAGGTTTCACAGCTACAATGGAAGGGTAGGGACTCAACTTAGATCTTTTCATTCCAAGTCTTGAATTTCAAACTGGGTTACCTTTCCCCAACCCTAAAGTCAAGCCATCTCTCAAAGTCTCTTGACTGTCAGCAGACTTTATCTGTTTTAAAAATTGGGATTCTGAACAAGATTTTTATTTGATAAAGGACTCTCCTGCTTGAAATAATCATTAAGTAAACCATTTAATTCTCTACAGATTACATGCCATTTATTGAACAAAGTAGGTCGAAAAACCGGCAAAACATTTAATGTATATCATGCTTTAAAAATCCTTTTTGAACTTTACTTCTGTTTCACTGACAAGTTTTCATTCTTCAAGAGATTAGGGCTGTCTCATTCTGTGCCTGAGTATCATATAAACATCACATTTATAAATTTAAAAACTTCATTTACTTAGCTGGGAAAATGAAGTACCTCTGAATTCCATGGTATTTTGAATACATGAAACAGTATAACTTTCTATTAAGTGAGGCCCTGACACACAGGCAGTCCACTTTTCAATGCATGCAATTTCTGGGCACTGTCTTAAAGGAAAGTGTCATGTCTGTAAGGGGACTGTCATAACGAGAAATCCAACAATCAAATCTACTTTATCCTAACTATGAGCTTGTAACTGCTCATATCTATTCAGAATGAGTGGTAGAAAGTAGCACAAAGTCCATCAGAGAATGCTGAATAAGACTCCTCTAAGCTTGTGGCTTTATTACACAGCCACAGATAAAAAGGGGTTAAAAAGAGTCCTCAGTGGCATGAATGCATTCCTAAAACAAAATGTCAATAGATGATCATTTTCTTTCCTACCACATGAACACCAGGTTTCGCCAGGAACCACTTACCTCTAACAGAACTGCGATCATTAAGCCTGTGAACTTGTTTCACAGCGTTTGCAAAAATAACTACAGGTTGTTCCAGGTCTCTGTTTACGTGTCTCTTTTCCAAGATATGGTTTAAAACAAGAGTTTAGCTAAGGTCTTGAGGTTGAGGATATCGATATAGTAAAGACTGTGAACCCACTGTTGAAGTCTTCAGACACTGAAGAGGAGGAGTCATTTAATTTTAATAGCAGGAGAGGGCATGTGACAGATGTTTAAAAGCAGATTTTAACAGGGTCCTAATACTGGCTCTGCCAATGATACACTGTTCGAATGTAGATAGTTCATCTCTATCCTCTGGGAAATTAGGATATCAGACTATATCACCTCTAAGGTTCCTCTTCACAGATTTATCACATATTTCCACATTATGATTTTCAAAGATGTGATTACCAAAAAAGAAATGAGCAGCAACCAAGTGAGGATCAAGAATCAAAGATGAAAACGAAAAGGAAAGAGAAACACAGGGGAAAAGTAAGATGTGATGGGACAGAAGAAAAAAAAATACAGTGACATGGTTAGTGGTCCTTTACCAACCTGCTGAATGTAAAGCCTGCACTCTTTCCAGATACTCATTTATTTTTTCTTGAATATGTTCTAGGCTTGATCCTGCCATCTCAGCATAAATTAAAGCTTGTGCAGCTTCCTAAAAATAAAAAAAAGAATTCAAAGGAATCTAACAGATCAATTACAATTTGAATTTTCTTTACCACTTCCTAACTATTGGTTTCTATGAATGAGAAAACAAGAATGTCTTTATGATACCAGTAATTTTTTTCGTAAAGTAAATGAGTTATATATTCCTTTACTACTTTTTTTCAGTTCTCAATGCTCTCTTTCTCCTACTGTTGAAAATGTATGAAGTCAAATAGAAGGGGCTGATTATAAGTATTTTCTTAGAATAACTGTGATTTATATGTTCTCCGTTTTCCTTTTTCTTTATGCAATAGGTCAGACTTGAAATTATGTACTGTGAAAAGGTGAATTGAGTCTAGAAAGCATTAGAACAGATAATATCCGATACAATTAAATTAAATATCAATAAAAGATTATAAGAAATTATAAAGGTTAAATATCTCACAGTGGAAAGAAAATCTTTTTCTCCACAGAAAATATTGTCAAAGGGGGACACATTTTAAGGCAGATTTCAGTTGTATGAAATAAACTTATTTTAATTAAGAAAACCTGGATTTGCCTTCCAGTTATTCCATGACTTCCTCAGCCAGTTAGGCTGTGCTGGCGAGGAAAATCCTCCATTTTCGCCATCACCATTCCAGGAGGGTGACCAACGCTACCACACACAAGAACCACAGAGAGACTTTCCCAAGTACCACCACCTCCCCTGCAGTAATCTAAGCGTGTGCACTTCAAGGAACCTCACGCCTTGTTATCTGGATCCAAAGAACCCATCTACTGAGCATCACTTTTTGAATCCAGTTATTGGAGCAGGACTTGTTTCCCTGAACCTACAAAATCAGTAAGAAGAGTACAGTTCTGATCCAAATGGAAATTGGGGGTAGAAAAGATATGTTTTCCTCATATTCTGCAATTCAGATATTTCAGGGGAGGAAAATGTAACTGTACATGTAAATATTAAAACTAATTTTTTAAATTGTTGGTATCAACTTTATTTTGCTCATTTTGCTTACACCTGAAAGTGATTAACAATTAAGGAATCCCTAATAGAACAGCATGAAGGCAGAAAACACTAAATATCTGATACAGTTTACATAAATAGCTCCTAGAAACGCAACCACTTTCTGATTCTCTCAAAGAAAAGAAATTCTTCATAACAACATGCATGTAATCCTACAGCAAAACAAGAGGCACTGTACAGTACTTTCTTTCGCTTTAAAAAAGCTATTTTATATGGTACTATTTTTACCTATGAACATTTGTCAGTTGTTTCAGAAAACTAATAAAACAGTTTTACTTTTAAAGAAATACCGCCGTCATGAAATGTCAAAAAAAAGTCCAAAAAGAATGATTCTGAAACATACCCAAAGTCTCTAAATACAGATTATAAAATGAAGGCAATCAAATATTAATCTGAGAAAAGCAAACCACGCATTATTGACAGCATATAGGTCTATGGGGAAAAATTACGACTACTGTATTATCAAATCCTTTCTAAAAGAAAAGATGGCAATGTCAAGAGGATACAGCTATCTGCACGGGGAACCGGAGGGGTGTGTTTGCAAATGCTCTGGATTGGGGAGCAGGCGGTGGACTGTGAGCTCCTACTCTGATTTAATATTTCTGGCCCCAGTAATTTATCCAAAAGAAATATCAAAGAAACGTGTAAAGCATTAGCTATAAGGGTATTATGATGCTGAAGATCCATTATGAACATAAAATGGCCAGAAGAGTTTGTAAATAAACTATGGCACACCCACATAATGGAATACTGTACATCTATCATTAACAAGTTTATACTATGAAACTTTAAAAAAAATTCAAAATTTTTAAAAAGTTCAAATGAAAAGAACAGATTTTAAAAAGTATCAACAGTCTGATCCAAGTTTGTTTTTTTAAAAAGGTGTGTACACACACATGCGTAGAAAAACAAAGATACGTAGATGTCAAATACTAGGATACGTGATGTTTTATTCTTTTTTGATTGACTTTCTGCGTTCTTCCGTGAGCACTGTTTCCGTGTACATCCGTGACGGTGAGAAGCTGCGAGCTGACAGTCCAGCTCCGCCGCCGCCCTCAGGAGCGGTCAGCTGGGGACTCGCCGGCCAGGACCGACCCCAAAGCGGCGACCAAGCCCGCCGCGGGCCGGACCCTGGGGCGGGGGCAGGCCTGACCCCTCAGCCCGGCCACCGCCCCGAGAGGGACAGCGGGACGGGGGACAGCCACGCCGAGCGCGCCCGTCCCCTCGGCACCTGGACCCGTCCCCGGCCCACCTTGTAGTAAAACACGGCCTCCGAGTAGCGGCCCTCGTGGTCGCGCTGCACCGCCAGCCGCGCGAACTGCACCGCGTCCCGCTCCAGCGCCGCCGAGTCCATGGCTGCCACGCGCCGAGGACCCCCGCCGACCGCCGCGCGCCCGAGGGCCGGGCGAGGACCCCGGCCGCACGGAAGGAGCGGCGAAGCTCACTTCCGGCGGCTGAGAGAGGCCGGCGACCGGCCCCTCGGCAAAACTCCGACTCCTAGCCCGCGGGCAGCCTCGCTCCGCGGCCGCCGCATTCCCTGTCCCGCCCACCGGCCACACTGCGCAGGCGCAGCCGGGCCGGCGCAGGTGTTTCGGTAGCCTGGGCTGCCGGGCTCACCGAAGGGTGCGGAAAGGCACGGGCGGTGGGCAGGGCCCGGCCTGCGCGGTGCCGTGTGCACGTGACTGGCGGGGCGCTCGGGATTGGGCAGGCAAAAGAGGTGCCACGTCTGAGAGGCTGCCGGTTTCGCAGTCTGCCTGTCCGGGCAGTGACTGTGGAGCCTGTTGCTGGCCAGGCTGGGAGGAGGGGCGCATGCGCCTCCCGGAACATTTCTCCCCTCTTGAGTGTAAAGAGAAGGTGAGCAATGCTTCCCAACATCAACTGAGATGACATTTTTTTTAAATTAGGGAAGTGAAGTAAGGATATACGATTCTAATGTGATACTTTTAAATAACATTTATATCCACAAGCTGAGTCTTAATTAACAGATGCATGCCCCAGCGTATGGTATTGATTGAATTGTCAACAAACAATGTAGTGCATTTTCCCGTGTACTTCTCCTTAGGTTAACTTAATGCTGTTGTTATTAAATACTCAATTAGGTGATTATTTGATTAATGTCTCTCTCTCTCCCTTAAAACTCTGAATTCAGAAATAATAAAAATAAATTAGTGAGAGGCTCCACAATACGGATAAAACTCAAAATTCACACTAAGTCAAAGAAGCAAGACACAAGAATACAGACTGAGCGACTTTGTTTACAAGGAACACTAGCAAAGAGGAATCTAATCAATAACGTAAGAAATCGTAAGGAAGCCATCGACTAAAACTGCCTGCTTTGGCGGGGCACCGTAACACCTTTGCTTCAGTCTCCCACCTCAGGATGCTTCAAAAGAACACAGAACCAGTGAAGGGCCCACAACCAACCCAGGGAAAATCCAGGAGGGGCCAAGAAGCGGAGGAGACACCAGTCCATAAGATGTCTTGCCAATCTCCCCAGAAATCCTCGCGCTGGAAACCATCTTGACTGAAGGATGCACCAGGAAGGGCTCTGCGTTGGACCAAAGGAAGGCAAAAGCAAGATAATTGGCCAGAGACAACCACAACCCAGAAAGCTAACTGCACCACCATAAAACCTGAGACTGTGAGCCATGAGGCAGAGCAGTTCTCCTGGGTTCCCTTACCCTGCTGCTGTCCGCCTGAGGGACCCTTTCCAATGAAGTCTTTTGCTTTGTCAGTGCTGTGTCTCCTCCGACAGTTCATTTCCGAGTGTTGGACAAGAGCCCACTCTCTCGCCCTCAAAGAGATCCCATCCAGTGACAAAATCACATCAATGGTTGGGAAGGGATAAGGGAACCTTTGGAGGTGATGGAAATGTTTTGTATCTTGTTGGTGGGTGATGTCAAAATGTACATCCATTTGTTAAAAACCATCACACTGTACATTTTAAATGTGTGCTACTACCCTATTTACAATAGCCAAGACGTGGAAACAACCTAAATGTCCATCGATAGATGAATGGTTAAAGAAGAGGTGGTACATATATATAACGGAATAATACTCAGCCATAAAAAGGAATGAAATAATGCCATTTGCAGCAACATGGATGGATCTAGAGATTATCATACTAGGTGAAGTCAGAAAGAGAATGACATACACCATATGATATCACTTATATGTGGAATTTAAAACACAACACAAATGAACATATCTACGGAACAGAAACAGACTCACAGACATAGAGAACAAACTTGTGGTTGCCAAGGGTGAGGGGGGGTGGGGGAGGGAAGCATTGGGAGTTTGGGATTAGTAGATGCAAACTATTATTATAGAATGGGTAAGCAACAAGGTCCTACTGTATATAGAAACCATATGGAAAAGAATATGAAAAAATATATGTATATATAACTGAATCACTGCTGCACAGCAAAAAAAGATAAATGCATGCTTCTAATTTTTCTTAATTACACCTCAATAAAATTGTTTTAGTAAGTTGGCCTGCATTTAAATGGGACTCATTTCTTAATTAATTTAACCATTTCTTCACATTTTGTGAAGTTAATTGTAATAACTATCTCATTGGACTGTTGTAAAGAGCATAGGTGGAGAATTTGACTCTGCCTGGCACAAAGATGGTTCCCATCATTAGCTACAACAGTTTTATAACTGAAGCAGGGATGGTTTCTGTCTTCACCAGTTTTATCCCAGAATTAAGCTCAAGCTTTGGCCCAGAGCAGGTGTTGGATAAATATTTCAAAATGCTGAGTGAGTGAACTCCCCAACTAAATATACTCAATGTGCCCTCCCCCATCTTTATTCTAAAGAATGAAATAGAAATTCCTTAACACAGAGTAGAAGGTCCTTCAGAACAGGAGCTCAGGGTGTGTTCCCAAGGTGTCTGCAGCCACTGTCTGGCAGGAACTGATCCCCAAGTTACAGCAGATGAATGCAGTTTTACTCGCTCATAAGAAGACTTCTGTGTCTAATGTTCCCCTCTCATCTCAGCTTATAGAATTCCTAGCCCACCTCGAAGGGGGCTTTTCTAACTCTCCCAGGCAGTTGTGACCCCTCCTGGTACCTGCTCATTTATTCCCTTACTCCTTGTTCACTTATTCTCTGAACACTGGATGCCTGCTTGGTGCCAGGCACAGAGTGACACATTGAAGATACAAAGACAAATGAGAGAGAGTGAGATAAAGCTGGGTAAAAGCAAGTCGAAGCTTTAAAGTATCTGCAGTCTTTAACAACATTGAGACTTCCAATCCATGAACATGGTAAACCTCTCCACATATTCAGGCCTTCTCTCATTGCTCTCAGCAATGTTCTGTAGGGCACAGGTCTTATACATCCATCTTTTGACAGATTTATCTCCAAGCATTTCGTATTTCTGATGCTATTTTAAATGGTGTTGTTTATCTAGTTTCAATTTCCAATTGCTTTTGCTAGTATATAGGGATAGAGTTGATATTTATATATTGACATTATATTCTGCAATCACGGATTATCCAGAAAACCCTGGAGTGAGGTGGTGGAGCCTCATGACAGCTGCCTCTGGGGAATGTATGCCAGTATGTCCAGTAGCACTGCCACCTGCTCTGCCAGGTCTGTGATGCTTACCAGGGCAGAATTTGCCCAACATTAAGCACTCAGAGGTGCTTGGTCAAAATGCCCTCATCCTGCAGTATGGGGGCCCCCACCCTCCAGAGAGCTGGGAGAGACTTAGGGAGAGGGGTGAGTTCAAGAAGACTGGCCACACCTCTGTTCAGGAAGCCCACGCTGTTGTTGTTGAATCTGTGGCTCCCTTCTTACACATGGCTTCACAGGAGGAAGCAGCAAAGCATCCTTGTGAAATCCAGCCTTGCAGAGGCTAATGGAAATAGCACCATCTGAGCCACTGTAAGTAGAAAACAGAGTTGTAGTAGTAGTAATAGTAATAGTAGCAATAGTGTAATACTACTACTAGTAGTAGTACTATTACTCGTTTTTAAAGCTGCTAACCCAGTAATGGTAATTTATTACTTCAGTCAACAAATAGTAATTCTGTTGGCCAGTGGGGATCAAAACAAAATCACCAAAACAGCTCACTCTGTAGTGAGTAAGACATGCATAAGCCAACAGTTCAAACAGCCTTTAATAATTGCTGAGAGAGGGGTAAGTCAGGGGCTGGGAGGGCCAGAGGAGCAGCATCCAAATCAGCCCAGTGGATGCTCACATCGTGTCCCAGAGGAAAGAATGCTTGAATTTGTCAACCGAAAAATTAATGCAGCAAGCTGTGAATACGAAGAATATATCTGGGGTCTTGTTTAGTGTAGCCACCTTCATGAATGTCTTAGCTGGATCCTCTAGATAACTTGCTACAGCTTCTACATCAGCACTTGCTGCTTCACTTTGCACTTTCATGTTATGGAGATGGCTTCTTGCCTTAAACCTCATGAACCAACCTCTGCTAAGCTTCAACCTTTTCTTCTGCAGCTTCCTCACCTCTCTCAGCCTTCATAGAAATGAAGAGAGTTGGGGCCTTGCTCTGGATTAGGCTTTGTCTTAAGGGAATGTCGTGGCTGGTCTGATCTTCTATCCAGGCCACTCAGACTCTCTCCATATCAGCAATAAGGCTCTTTCACCTTCTTATCATTGGTGTGGTCACTGGAGCAGCACTTTCAAGTTCCTTCAAGAACTCCTTTGCTTTCACCAATTTAGCTAACTGTTTGGCGCAGGAGGCTTAGTTTTCAGCCTATTTGGGCTTATGACTTGCCTTCCTCACTAAGCTTAATCATGTCTAGCTTGGACTTAAAATGAAGATGTGTGACTCTTCCTTTTACTTGAACACTTAGAGGCCATTGCAGGGCTATTAATTGGCTGAATTTCAGTATTGTTGTGTCTCAGGGAATAAGGAGGCTCTGGGAGAGGGAGAGAGAGCAGTCAGAACACACACAACATTTATGGATTAAGTTCGCCATCTGATATGGCACAGTGTGTGATGCCCCCAAACAATAACAATAGTAACATCAAAGATCACTAATCACAGGGCTTCCCTGGTGGCGCAGTGGTTGAGAGTCCGCCTGCCAATGCAGGGGACACAGGTTCGAGCCCTGGTCTGGGAAGATCCCGCATGCCGCAGAGCAGCTAGGCCTGTGAGCCACAATTACTGAGCCTGCGCATCTGGAGCCTGTGCTCTGCAACAGGAGAGGCCGCGATAGTGAGGGGCCTGCGCACTGTGATGAAGAGTGGCCCCCGCTCACCGCAACTAGAGAAAGCCCTCGCACAGAAATGAATACCCAACACAGCCATTAATTAATTAATTAATTAATTCATTAAAAAGATCACTGTAACAAATATAATAATGAAAAATTTGCAATATTGTGAGAATTACCAAAATGTGGCAGAGACACCAAGTGAGAAAATACTGTTAGAAAAATAGACTTGCTCGACGCAGGGTTGCCACAAACCTTCAATTAGTAAAAAACACACTATCTGTAATGAGGTCTGCTATAATGGAAAAATGAAATAATATTCTTTCCCACAAACAGCACTCTGTGACCTCCCACATGGGAAGAGCAAAACCATCATTGGATCCTGGTTTCTTGTTAGAGTTGCTCACGAGTATGATCAGGGACCAGCTTTTCAAATCATTGACAGATTGGGGACACTGGAACTAGAAACAGACAACAGAGTATTCCGAGGGAAGGTTGTACAAAATGAGTTTTATTTTCCAACAGATATGATTATTTTGGCCCATTTGAAATATTAGGTTTGACTCTATGAAATTGCCATTTTTGTAGGTCAAAAACAGTTGAATATCTGCTGCAATCTTCAATTTCCTATGGTTCAACCTGATATACATATATATCTCCTAATTATTTTTATATCCCAAAATGTATATATATACTATTTACTTCTATATATTCCAATTATATATCTTAAATTAAATATATATTTCAATTATATACATGTATCTTAATTTTATACATGTCTTAACTATATATAAATAATATATTAATTGAATATATATGTAATTTACATATTATATATAGTAGCTTATATTATATATAGCTTAAGTATATATAATATGTAAATTACATATGTTCAATTAATCAAATATATACCTAAAATTAGAATATATATATATAAATATATACACACACACTATTAGAAGATATACAAAATTAGAATGTGTATGTATATATATCATATATACACGTGTATACAGATACCCTAATTCTGTCTCTCTATTCTAATTTTTAAATATATCCTAACTATATATACATATCTTCATTTTATTTATACACATTGTAAATTTATTTGTATATATTTAATATACAAATTTCATAATCCTAATTTTACATATCTCCTAATTTTATATAATCCTAATACTTTACGCATCCTAATTACATACACACACACTCACATGGTCCTGAATTTGAAGTCTGGCTGGCAATAAAAATTGAGAAAGTGCTTGTTTGGACACAGGATTACATTGCCATCTCACCAAACAAACAAACAAGCATATCAAGAACTGAAAACCAAACAAAAACAAACAAAAAGGGTTTGTAGGACAGTTCATCCTGTTTACTGCAAAGCATTACCAGCTGTGAATTTCTGAGAGCACACTGTCACCATGTGTTTCCATGTGACACTGCACCTGTAAGGCATAGTGGCAGGTTACCACACAGGTGTTTATGGTCACTGATTTATTCTTTCAATGAACAGTTATTTAAAACACCTCCCATGATCCTTAAAGAGCACAGTGATTCCCAGTCCCAAGCTTCCCTGGGGCTCTATGGGGTTTATAGCTCCATCCCTGAGGCAAGAAATAAGTACAAGGGAAGCAGGCTGGTGGTAGACAGCTGAATTGAAGAGAGATGCCCTGCTAACTGGGGCAGCCACTGCTCAGCTCTAGAAAGTTCAAGGGAATGTGGGCCCAGAATTTTTTTTTTTAATCAAGAGAAGCCAGAAATTCAAATTTTAGTGTGAAAATCTCTGGTTTTTAAATGAACACAGATTCCAGTGTTTTTCTAAACACTATGACCCAACAGTGCAGATCTGCAGGCTACCTTGGGCCCACATCTTGCCATTTTGATCCTGTGGCTTGTACTTTATTTCCCTTCATAATTGTAGAGGGATCTCAGGGAGGATGTGGGTGACTGCTGACAGCTGTGGATGCAGTAGTGTGTGGAAACGGGAACAGCCCTCCTCTCACAGGCTTTTGGTCTCCCAGGGGACACAGACCTCAATTAAAAAAAAATCCACTAGTGAATGAATAGTTACAGATGGAGTGCTCCAAAGGTAATTAACCCCATCCTGTAAGAGCTTATGAAAAAGAAACTGACCTTAACTAGGCGGTCAGCAAAGACGTCCCTCCAGATGGAGGGACCTGCTTGTACAGTGGCCCTGTGACAAGACTGGGCAGAAGGCTGGTGTGGCTGGTGCAGAGAGCGTGAGAGGGTCAAGGAGCACTAAGAGGCCAGGGAGGTCGGGGGGCAGGCACTGACCATGCAGGGCCTTGTTGGCCAAGCTAAGGGTTTGGATTCTGTCTTAACCCTCAGTACACCATAAGGACCACTAGACCCAATTTTAGTTTCTGAGTTGCTTTCTGGAGGAATTTTAATTATTTGTAGGGATGGATATTTCAATGACTTCTATTCTTCATTAAAGTTGTTCCAAGGAACCAAGAAAAAATTTCCTATCTACTATCTATCTACCTGTCTATCTATCTATTCATCCATCTATCTAAAATCTATTATTCTACTTAGCAGTTATCATATGGGTCTATTGGATCTTTTTAGAGATCACAGCTACCTTTTAGTATCTAAGCAACCTTTGGGGATCTTTTTCTGTGTGTTATAATATTTTGCTATTTTGTCATTCTATAAATTACTTCATTATTAATAATTCCAATCTATGCTTAAGAAATACTAAGATAACAGGAAAACAGAAGAAGGATGGAATGCATAAATCAATGAAGTAATAATGAAATAAATCCTCACTATTACATCACCCTTCAGTTTTCTCATTGCATTGCCAAAGTACTGCATCATCTCTCAAAAAGGTATAAAAGAAGTCAGGAGAAGCCATCTTTGTAGGGCAGTTTTAGTTTTTTTTTTTGTAATTAAACTTTTATTTTGAGATAATTTTAAATTACTATGCTGTTGTAAGAAATAATACAGAAAAATCCCATGTAGCCTTTACCCATTTTCTCCCAATGGTAACATCTTGCAAATCTATTGTACAATATCTGAACAGGAAATTGGCATTGTAACAAAACAGCAGCCTTACGCTTTCAGTTTTCATGGAACAAAGTCGAGAAGTCAGAATTTTAAATTTCCACCAGAATAGCAAAGATAAGAAAATTGACAGAGAAAGTTGCGTCACAATTTTTGTTATGATTTTCTAGTTTGCAAACCTGAGCACACTGCTTAACATCTCTAAGCCTCAATTTCCTCATCTAAATGGGGACAAATGAGCTGACATAGATGGGGATGTTAGTACCTCCCTCGCTAAGTTTCTGGAAGATTGCATGAGATAAAGCCTTTAGCACAGCGACTGGCGAATATGAGATATTTGACCAAGCTCTGTCCTGCTCCACTTGACTGTACTCATTCTTCTGGCTGTTTCAGGAAATGGTCTGTCAGTTCAGGGGCAGAACGTGTGGTCCTGGAACCGTCTTGCCTCTGAGCTGCTTGGAATCCCACTTCCTGCGGACTGATCACTGTGGGGAAACAGAAGCAACAACAGCATCATCTGAAGAGCTCCATTGTTAACAGGCAATGTGAGTGTTTATCAGGTCCTTTTCTTATAGTCTATGAGTGCAGGTCTACCATCCTTTATCACATCCTTGGAGCCAGATGTGTTTCAGAATTTGGAATTCACAGGACACAACCCCCTGAGAGTTCTGATAAGGAATTGGAAGCCCAGATGTTACTGAATCAGGTCTGCCTGCTCACCACTCAAAAATCAATACTCAAGAGAGTGACAGATGTTGGTAGAAAGGAAAAATGCTTTTAAGCAGAGTGCCAGCAATCTGGGGAGACGGTGGACTCAGTGTCCCCAAAAACCACCTCTGAAGAGTTTGTTCGAACATGAAAGTTTTAAAGGGAAAAAGGGAAGTAATCTTGAGGCAGGAGATAGATGGGGCCCAGGCTGAGCAGCTGGAATCTGTCTCTTGTGGACAGATACTTCAAGACAGGATACTTAATGACAGGATCAAGGAGGATCTGAGTCCTGCTTTGATACAAGATAAAGAGAGCACATATTTCTCATTCTTGAGGTCAAGGAGACCTCCCACCCTACATGTGCGCAGAAAGGTTCCTCAGGGGTCAGAGAAGGGAGGGGGCGCCAGGCCATAATACATTCTGTCAACTTCCGAGAGACCCTCATGCTGGAATCCATCTTGGCTACAAGATGTGTGTGCACACAGGGGAGGACCCTGAGCCAGACCAAATATGAACTCAAAGCCAGACAAAGCAAGATGATTGACCAGAGGAAACCCAGAAGAACTGCCCTGATATAAGTGATTTAATCCACCCCAAAAGTGCGTGGCTCTTTTTCTGAGCCCACCTGTGTGTCTATCCACACATACATTTCTTCTCCTAATAAACACTTTACTTGTTTCGCTGCTTTCCATCTTTTTGCTGAATTCCGTCTTCGAAGCAGACAAAGAGCCAGGGCCCTACTCCTAGCTACTAGTCCCTGGTGGTCTAGTGGCTAGGATTTGGCACTTTCATGGTCGCAGCCCGGGTTCAATCCCTGGTTGTGGAACTGAGATCCTGCTTCAAGCCACTGCAGGCCACCCGAGATCGATCTCAGTTAACCATTGAGATAAGGGGTCAGAGTCGTTGCCACCCCCTACTGCGTGCAGGCTTGTCAACTCCTCGGGATCTTCCTCTAGGTGTTATCTTGTTCACACAGTTTGGTCACACGGTTTGTTTGTGAGATTACTGAAGGGGAAGGTAGGGAAGAGATCTGGTCATATGTTAATTACTTATTCTTCATTCCTAATTCTTTGATCTGTGGAAAAAACCAACAAGTTAGCAAGGTATTGTGTGATGAAAAGATTTGAAAGGTGTGCTTGGGCCATAGCTGAGTAGAGCATGGGGGTGCCTCGTTTAAAAGTTAGTGACAATCTAGCTTTGCTAAAGTGACAAGGAAAGGGGCTTCCTGCTGAGGTTGGTTTCCGGCAAAATGCTGCTTACGCAGACACAGCTGGATTTCAGAATAAATGTGGACTACAGCTGTGTGCCCCGCTTCCCCACCTGCTTTTGAATGGGATTTTCTGTAGTGACCATCCTACAGCTGTCTTGTTCTTGTCTGTTGGATGTGATGCGGGAGGGAGAAGGAAGCCGATTACTTGTCTCTTTAATCAACAGCTCTCCAATACAAAGGACTCTTATTAAAGGAGCAGCACCCAGTGAATTGCACCCAATGAGTCTCATCTACACCTGAACCTGATGTAGATGGTGAGCTCAAGCTGATGCCATCATGGCTGAAGACAGGTTACTCATATGGACCAGTTTCCACCCAGGCCCTCCAGCAAGTTGCTCTGATAGGATGCACATCCCCGTGCAACCACACCCTCTGCAAAGAGACCTGCAGCTCAGCCTTCCAGGGCATGTGGCCCTTGCCTAAATTTCTCAGTTCCTTCTTGTTCATGTTCTCTCAGCCCTACAAGCAGTAACGGCTTTCTGCAGTTGCTACTGTAAGTAGATAGATTAGAGGGTCCCCAGAGAAAGAGAACCAGCAGGGCTTTCTTGACATAAGAAAACACACTTTTGGCCTAAGCTATTTTGGGTCCTAAGCCTGGCCTCAGTGCTTGCCCTTGAACAGGTCTCAGTAATTAATGATCTTAAGGGAACAAAGGAATGCAGGAACAGAAAAAAAGCAGTCAAACAATAGTGTAGTGATAAAGCAGAGTCCTAGTTCCTTCTCAAGGGATATCCATAATAATATATCTTTGAGTCCTGCTGGAACTCAGGCCCCCACCCAGGAGGAGGATGGAATGATGACGTTGACCCTCCTGACTTCAATCCACTAAAGCTTGGACTCTGTCGACCTTTGCCCCAATTCTATGCTGAATTCTCCTCTGCTCAAGCCCCCTCATGAATATGCATGTACCCTGAGCTTAAAACTTCCTCAGTTTTGCTGTTCATGGAGCCACTGCTTGGGGAAAAGATCTCTGGTGTTCTCCTTACTTGCTGTAAGTAATGATAAATCCTTCCTTCTCCGGATCTTTGGCTTGGTTGTGTCTATTGGCTCAACACCCATCAAGAGGCGAACCCAGTTTTTGGGTAACACTACTTCCATAGGACTGAGAACCCTTAAAAATAATCCCTTTTAGTAGTCTACCTCCTTTTAAGAGCTAGCGTTTCTTCACATTTAATTTCCCTATTCAAATTACTTGTATGGTTTCTATCTCCTAATAACTTCTATCTCATAATTAAAATGTTTTTTTATTATACAAGGTAGTTAACTCTGCCAACTGATTGTAGGATCCGGAACAAGGAAAGAATACATTGTTTCCAGTAAAGTAGGTAAAGTTTCTTGGGACTGGAAGACAGTATTCTCATTGTTTCTGTAGTTACAGCATCCATCTGGCTGATGTCTAAAATAGTATCCACAATCCCTCTCTGGAGAGCCACTCACAAGTGCTTCCACTCTACAAATTCCCAGAGGTGTGTAGACTGAAAAAAAAAAGCACAACCTAAAAGTCGAGAATTATGTTTTATTGGACAGACTTTTTGAGGACTTAAGCCTGGGAAACAGCCTCTCAGATAGCTCTGAGGAACTGCTCCGCAGAGGTAAGGAAGGGGCTAGGATGCATAGGTGTTTTTGCAACAACACACAGGTAGTTGGAACATCAAAAGTTTACTGTTATTTAAAGAAAAACCAGACATCTCAAGTTTATTAGTTTAGTGCTTTTCTATGTATGGGAACAGGCAAGATTCTGGGCTCATTGAAATCATTCCTTAGATATGCACCTCAGCTACCTGGGACCAGTATCCTGCTTTTCTCCATCCTGAATCCTCTCCGGGTGCACAGTCAGGGGTGGCTGCAGTGGCTGATGGCTTGACAGCTTGATGGCCGCAACATCCTTTGCTTACTGATATGGCAGCCGACCTTCCTCGTCCACAGGTGAAATGTGTAATGATATCAAATTAAGGAAGTTTATACTTTTCTGATGATCTCAACCTGGTTTATTAAGTAGAAACTGAAAATATGATTGTTTCCCCCCCTTTCCAAAGAAATTATGTTTTGCTATAGCAGATATTCCTATTATCCAATAGGCCGCAGTTGTGTCGGTTTATACAAAATTTTTCCTAGGCATGGGGGACCAGGTAATATGAGCAGAATTTAAAACATCAGCAGGAAACAAAAGGCAAAGCTCTCAGATGGCTACCACCCAGCCAGGAGCCTTTTCAGCTCCATTTTAAACAAATTGACAATGAACACCTGCAGGATTTACACACTACTTGGTGGGTTGTACCTCTTCCTGTGCTGGCCCTAAGTAAGAGAAGCCACTGGCTCAGAGAGAATGGAGATTCCACCTGCTTGTCTCAGAATGCCATCCAGGATTCCCACATGGTGTTTTCGTGCATTTACAAATATCCTCTGAGGCAGTCTCTAGACATCCAGGGAAACCTGCCAAGATGATTATTTCAAAGTAACAATGATCTCTTTTTTTAGGGCTTTGGTGACAAGGTTGTTTATGTTCTGAGTGACCTACTCACAGGCCTGTGTTTCCCCATAAGGCTTCAGTGCTTAATTTTGCAGAATACCAGGTTTGCCAGAAACATGTATCATGTCTAGAAGGAATGCATACTACAGAGTATTAGAAGTAACAAATTTTATAACAAATGCTGGACAGGGTGTGGAGAAAAGGGAACCCTCCTACACTGTTGGTGGGAATGTAAATTGGTGCAGCCACTATGGAGAACAGTATGGAGGTTCCTCAAAAACTAAAAATAGAGTTGCCATATGATCCAGCAATCCCACTCCTGGGCATATATCTGGACAAAACTATAATTAAAAAAGATACATGCACCCCTATGTTCATAGTGACAGGGACAGAGTAAAGGAACAAAATAGGTGATTTAATAGTTAATCCCACTAGGGGACTTTAAGTAAAGAAAAAAGTATGGGAGTCCCCTATAAGTTAATGATCACACAAGAAAGCAGGCTTGCTTAGCAACAAAACCGTGCAACAGAAGCATGAGACATGCCCCAAAACAATAAAACAATGGTGGCATGATACCCACATCCTGCCCAGTGAGCTCAGTAAGTTAATGATTCCTAGGACACACTCCTCTGCGTGCACTAATGACAAAAGTGTAAGGAAAGGGTGATGTTATACTAAACCCTGAGATGATTTACCATTTTTAGCATATGTTACCGCCTTTTGCTCATTTCCATTGTGCCATGACAGACTGGGCTTGACCATGTAAGGACAAGAAAACTTCCCTACCTGATATGGAGGAGAAGCTGATGATGGAAGCGTGACATCTACTCAAGACTGAGGAAGAAGGTGGTCTTTTCCCCCTCCCCTCTTTTCCTTTGATTATAAAACTGTAGCTCACTAAGTTCTAAGTGGCACCCTCTCGCCTGCCCGCTTGTACATCCCACAAGCACCCTGTTCTAATAAATCATTTCTTATCTATCACTTTGCCTCTTGCTGAATTCTTTCTGCACTGAGACAAAGGACTGGAACTCCTTAGAGGCCCCCTGAAATGCTACCTAGCAATTTCAATAGCAACACTACTTACAATAGCCAAGATGTGGAAGCAACCTAAATGTCCATCAACAGAGGAATGGATAAAGAAGATGTGGTACATATATACAATGGAATATTACTCAGCCATTAAAAAGAATGAAATAATGTCATTTGCAGCAACATGGATGGACCTAGAGATTATCATACTGAGTGAAGTAAGTCAGAGAAAGAGAAATATCATATGATATCATTTATATGGAGAATCTAAAATGCGACACAAATGAACTTATCTATGAAACGGAAACAGACTCACAGACATGACATAGAGAACAGACTTGTGGTTGCCAAGGGGTAGGGCATGTGGCAGAGGGATGGACTGGGAGTTTGGGATTAGCAAATACAAGCTATTATATATAGAATGGATAAACAACAAGATCCTACTGTATAGCACAGGCAACTGTATTCATTATCCTGTGATAAACCATAATGGAAAAGAATATGAAAAAGAATATGTGTGTATATATATATGTATATATATATATATAAAACTGAATCACTTTGCTGTATAGCAGAAATTAACACAACATTGTAAATCAACTATACTTCAAGAAAATAAATTTTTAAAAAGTAACAAATTTTATCAGTTTATTTCAGATTTTAACTATAGGATAATATAATTTCGAATTATATAATAGCAACACTGTACACTATAACTAACATCAAAGTAGGACAAACCTAATGAGGACAAAATTACCTGCCTTTGATATGTTAACAAAATTCTTCATGTCAGTGAGTCATCAGCTAGTTCCTGACTTACTGAGCGTTTCCATTTTTTTCTCCCGTCTCCCTGTGTCCTGGCGTGTCACATGGCTGTGGACTTTTACAAGGCTTTTCAGGAAGGAACTAGATAGTAGAGGAAAAAGTGATCTCATGGGAGGTGGTGTTCCTTTAACATTTGTTGACTTGATTTTTTTAAAAGAACTGTCAATGTTTCTCCTGTAAAATGAAGGGGAAAGTATAGGCAGAGAAAAATGTTTTTTTCTTCTCACATTTAAACTTTCTGGGAAATCAAGTTTACTTCAAGGCCCAAACAAATATCCTTAGTATAAGAATTAATATATAAAATTCATATGTATCTGCCACCATCTCACTGTTTAAGCTATTTCTAAAGGTTAGAAAACCATCTCTGTAAACAGTATTTTATCAACATCAGTTGAGCATTAATTATATTCCAGATACTATGCAAGGTGATAGGGGTACAATGTGGAAAACAGAGACTCTACCCTGAAGGTGTAGTTTCACAGTTTTGTGGAAGATGACAGACATTTAAGCAAACAGTTGTATCACAAAGTACCAAATGCGAGGCTAGAAGTATCACATGCGAGCAAATGCACAGCAGAAATTATTGACTTAATGACAGGAAGAGGGTGAATCAGGGAACGTTTTTCCAAATTGACATTTGAGCTGCAGAGGAGTCCACCTGGGGAGCAAGGGAGGGTTCTAAGTAGAGAGAACAGGATGTACAAACATGCAGACGAGTTAAACAGCAGAACGAGCTAAGGTAATTTCAGAATGGACAAAGCCCTTGTGAACAGTGCAAATGAGAAGCAGCAGATGAGGCCAGTGGCAGGTATTGGATCACAGAAGGCCTCACATGGTATGTAAGGGAACTTGGACTTTGTTCTATGGAAGAAATAATAAACTAAAGAACTGACCCTCTTAACCTGGGGTCCATATACCGCTTCAGGAGTATTGTGAATACCATGAAATCAGATGCAAATTTTGTTGATAAACATTTTCCCTGAAAAATAGTCCATAATTTTTAAGATCCCCAAAGAGGCCCATGACTACATCCTCCCACCGGGCAACATTAGGCTGCCCTCAGAGAACACTGGCTGGGGTATCCACAGAGGTAGTAATGTCATCGGTGACTCTGCCTGGTGACAACAACGTGTCCAGTGTCCAAATCTTCGAATCCGAGGAAACAAACTAAGGTTTGAGATCTGATAATGATGAAAAGGAGGGGTGTTCTACCTCACAGAAGTGAAAAAGAGAAGGGCTGGTGGGGTGAAGCTACCTAGTCAGAACCTCGGAAGGAAACAATCGTATTAATTCATGCAATAAATACAAACACCATTTCCACTCTTTTCCTCTGCCACCAATGCTCCTCAATTTCTCTATTTTTGGCAGACCTCTCCTCTTTGGAACAATTGAAATATGCCTGGTCCAAACTGAGATGTGCTGCAGTATAAAACTTATACCAGACCTCAAAGACTTAGTACAAAAGAGAGTGTAAAACATCTCATTATCTTTTATGTTGATTACATGTTGAAATGATATTTAAAATATATTGGATTCAATAAAATACGTTTTAAAAATCAGTTTCACCTGTTTGGTTTCCTTTCTAAATATTTGTTCTATGGAACGATATTTCTACTAGAAAATTTAAAATTACACAGGTGGCTGATGAAAGAAATTTTCACACATTGTGGTATGGGGAAGTCATTCTGGCTTATACATGATTTAACTAGCATTTTATGCTAACTAGAACAGCCTGTTTGTCGCCTATCAAACATACATTATTCATCTGCTTTAATTTTTAAAGAAAAGTGTGCATTGACCAGAAGTAAAGAATGTCTATGTTAAAAATAAAGATTAAATGCCTCCCTTCCTGGGACTCCAATGCTGGTCCTCCTTTGATGATAAGACTCCCTTCCCAGGTGCCAAGGACACGCTGACTTGCTATGTATGTGCTGGTCCGTTTTGTTTTTCAACACTGAAGGAATGTACTCCTGACTTGTTTGATGTTCTTTTTCTGACAAGATATAAAACTGTGCTGAAAACCGTGCTTCTCTGGAGCAGTTCCTCAGAGTTATTTGAGAGGTTGTATTCCAGGCTGTAGTCCTCAGTTTGGCTCAAAGAAAACTCTTTTCTATTCCTATTATAGATTGCTTATTGATTATTTCCATTGACATGGCTAATATTATATTTCTGTTAGCAGCATTATCCTAAGACATTCCATTAGTGCATTTCAGACTGTAACATTTGCTTTTCAGGCAACGTCTTGGTGATATTCTGTTCGTATGTCACATTTGGGTTCTCAGGGAATCAGATGAAATCAGTTGAAATGGATGAAAAGGAGTCTTGGAACGTTTGTGAAAGAGAATGGGAGGAAGAAAGATTGGGAAGGGGAGCCATCAGCCTGCCATGTAGACCTGACAAAGTCTCTTCCAATCTAATGGGGACACCGAGCAAATACTGCTCTGGAGATGTGTGCCACTTTGGGCACAGATGGCCAGGCCTTGTATTGCTGCCTTGCTTGGTTATTGGTTGGGGGCTTTTCCAAGAAGAGCATGACCTCCACTGAGAGCTGAAGCCGGTGTGACGGGGTCAACACCTGGAGGCTAGGGGCTAACCACACTTCTCAGCTGGGCACTGAGTTCTTTCTTGCTGTTCTGAGCAGAACATCTCTGTGTTCGCCAAATTATGTTTTTTTTTTCTGTTTTGTTTTGTTTTTGTTTTTTTTTAACATGAAACATGCACACACACATACACCTTGGCAAGTGATATACAATGAATATTCATAACCCCTTGGAAAGTGATATACTATAAATATATATGTATCACTTTCCAAGATCCCCTCCCTCAATTTCCAGGGATTGCTCTAAGGGTCAATAGTCTGAACAATTTCATATAACATTTAATAATAGCCACTCTTTTGCTAGTATATCCAGCTCCAAATTACATATGCCCTAAGGATTCTAATTTACTTAATCTTTTAAAAATTTAGTTATAATAATCATTTAGAAAAGTGCACCAGTCTTTTGTGTATAACTCAATAAATTTTTACATTTGTGTAAAATGTACCACCAGGGACCACCAGGGAACTCCCATCTATTCCATTCTTGAGGAACATTTGGTTGTTTCCAGTTTTGTGCTATTGTGAATAAAGTTGCTAGGTACATTTTCTACCTAGCTTTTACTGGACACAAGCACTATTTCTCCTGGGTATATACCTGGGAAGGGAATTGCTGAATCAGAAGGAATGCATATGATCAATTTTAAAAACATTTTTCGCAAGTGGTTGTAGTAATTTACATACCCATAAGCCACGTGTGAGTTCCAGTTGCTCCACATTCTCACCGACACTTCATATTGTCGGCCTATTAATTTTAGTCATTCCAGTGGGTTCTAATTTAGATTTTTTAGTTCTCCTGATCTAGTCGCAGTGAGTGGGTAGCCAAGCCACCAACACTGTGGGCTATGGTTGATCTCTAGTTTTGTGCACTTTTTCCTTTATCAACTTAACACTCACCTGGGATGGTTAAATGTGATTAAGGAGATGCTTAGCTCTTTTGTAAGAACTCTTTTGTTAGCTCCCCTTTATCACCTAGTCTCTGTTCTGTGGCTTGCAAGAATTCAGGACTGGCAGACTGACAGGTAGTTCTAGAGCAAGGTCAGTGAGTATGCTTTTTCCAAGTCTAGAAAATTCTCTCATTAATGTAGATATTAGGAAACTGCCATTTTTTTCTGTTCACATTAAGGTTCTGTTTATTGATGATAACTTTAAGTAAATCATTAGTATTTTATTTTTTACTGAAGTATAGTTGATTTACAATGTTGTGTTAGTTTCAGGTGTACAGCAAAGTGACCATATATATATATATGTGTGTGTATATATATGTGTGTGTGTGTGTATATATATATATATATATATATATATATATATATATTCTTTTTCAGATTCTTTTCCCTTATAGATTATTACAAGATATTGAGTATAGTTCCTTGTGCTATACAGTAGGTCCTTGTTGGTTATCTATTTTATACAAAGTAATGTGTATATGTTAATCCCAAGGGACAAATCAGGAGTTTGGGAAAACTGCCATTTTTGTAGCCTCATGAGAGGAGGGTTGTGTCTGTTCTTGCTCACCACTGCATCTCAGGGATCAGCATTTGCCTCCTCTCATTGGTGAGACACCCTAGAATGATGGGAAGGGTTAAAGAAAGCACAAACCAAGGGTTCAAACCCAGCAGGGTGTGAGCTTAATGTAGTCCACAGATGCCTGATGTCAGCTCATGGTATTTAGAAATAATTAGAATTAGTTGTTATCTAAAAACCAGGGATTTTCAAACCAACACTTGAATTTCTGGTTTTTCTTGGAAAAAACATTCTAGGCCCATATTCTCTTCTTGGAGCAACTGTCTAGGGCTGAGCCGTGCTGCCCCAGCTCTGTGGGACGCGCACTAACTCCCGTCCTCCAACCAGCATGCTTCTCACTGACATCCTTTGCCTGGGGGTGGGTGGAGCTAAAGTGCCCTGAGTGTCCCAGGGAGGCTTCAGACTGGAAAACCCCTGCTTTGAGTCTATCCCACTGTGAGGTTCGTGGCAGGTGGTCAATAAATGTTTATTAAATGAATAAACAAGGGACCCCAAGTCCTCCCCAGGACAACACACTGATACTCACATGTAGCTCTGCAAGGAGACACACAGTGGTGCTGTGCTCTCAGAAATCCACAAGCGCCTGCCATGCAAACAAAGTGAACATTAGTCCTGATCTTCCTTACTGGCCAGACTGAATTCCATCTGCTGTGATAGTGCGCACGTAACCTCAATGATATAAATATATCATAATTTTACATATATCCTGCTGTATATGTCTTTATCTACACAAACACACACATGCATATACAATACGGGAGTTTAAAATTAGAAGATACATAATTAGATGTATATATACCTATATTTAAGTAACATATGTGATTAAAATATATATGATTTGTACATATAGAAGGATTATATAATAGAATACACAGCTAAAATACCTTTAAAATTAGATGTATAATTAATATGTAATATCTATTAAAATATATAGTTAGGGCATGTGAAATTAGGGCATAACCTTGGATATATATTTAATATTTATAAAAAATTAAGATGTACATAGAATTTTATATATTTAATATAACTTGGGCTTCCCTGGTGATGCAGTGGTTGAGAGTCTGTCTGCCGATGCAGGGGACGTGGGTTCGTGCCCCGGTCCGGGAGGATCCCACATGCCACAGAGCGGCTGGGCCCTTGAGCCATGGCCGCTGAGCCCGCGCGTCCGGAGCCTGTGCTCCAGACAGTGCTCCGGTATGCGGGCCTCTCACAACAGTGAGAGGCCCGCATACCGAAAAAAAAAAATTAAAAATTTCAAACATATAGCAAAACTTTAAAAATTCAAACACAAACACCATTTTTTCCTATTACACAGCAATATTGTTAGTTTCAAATTAGCTGGGCTATTAGGACTGTCAGTTACCACTAAATAAAAATGATTCTACATGTCAAACTCAAATAGAAAATGTCATGCAATACATAAATCACTAACAGGCCTCTGGTGCAGAGAATACATATATACTTATCACCGAGATTCACCATTAACATTTTAATATAGTTATTTAATCACATATCCATCCCTCTACCCACCTATTAATCTATCTTTTTAAGAAGTATTTTAAAGTAAATTATAGACATCAGTACACTACTCCCTAAATACTTCAGTATGCATATAATTTACTAGAGTTCAAGAAAATGTTTATTTTTATAAAGCACTTCAAGAACAGTTCTTATTAAATTGATCAGGATTAGATTTTGTGTGCAGCTTTTAGATAACTGGGGCTATGTCTATATTTAAATTCGCTGAATAAACATAGGGATGGTGAAGACTACTAGGTGTGGGGTGAAAGAATTAAATATTGGTTGAGAATTATTCCACAAGATCTACAGGGGAAATATCTATCACATTTTTATTCTCTTTTGTATGGATCTTCAGAGGCTAAGAAACAAGCCTGGGGTATACAAAATAGAGAAGGATTCTTTTTGTGTTTTGGCCCCTGAGTGTGTAGCCCCCAGGCCATCACAGAACTCTGTCTGGGAAATGTTTGTAGTGCTGGGTACATTGAAACCAACTAGATCACTCATCCTGGGGTAAGCCAGCTGCCATGTCATGAAGACACTCAAGCATCCCTAAGGAGAGATCATGTGGCAAGAAATTGAGGCCTCCAACTGAAGCCAAGTTAGTAAGTCATCTCATAAGTCAAAAGATTTAATTTTATTTATTGTTGATTGTGTTGGGTCATCATTGTTGCACAGGGCTTTCTCTGGTTGTGTTGAGCAGGGACTATTCATCATTGCGGTACACGGGCTTCTCCTTGCGGTGGTTTCTCTTCTTGTGGAGTATGGGCTCTAGGTGCATGGGCTTCAGTAGTTGTGTCATTCAGGCTCAATAGTTGTGGCTTGCAGGCTCTAGAGCACAGGGTCAGTAGTTGTGGCACACGGGCTTAGTTGCTCTGCGGCATGTGGGATCTTCCCAGACCAGGGTTTGGACCCCTGTCCCCTGCATTGGCAGACAAATTCTTATCCACTGTGCCACCAAGGAAGTCCAGTGTGCTCCTTTTTAAACCTAGTCTGTTTTCTTTATTTTCTATCCTAACTATTTTGTATTAAATTTAAAAAATAATACTCCTTTTTACCCCTCCTCTTGGAATATTATATATGAAGTATGTCTTATTTATTAATCTCAAATTTTCAGCATACTTTTAAGAAGTAATCACAATGTCAAGTGTTTAATATCTTTCACTTCCACCTTGAAAAGCATGGATATTAAAGTGCTATTATAATTACCTTCCCTAGTCTATATTTTTTACTTTTTGTTATGTATAAAAAACAACTAAAAACATGCACGGTTTGTATGAAAATGACAAATTTCAGAAAATTCAGAATCTGAATACACTCTATACCTAGTTTCCAGATAAAAACACAGAAAATTTCCAGACACTCAGAGGCCCCCTGGTCCCATTCTAGTGTCTCCCCTTAAGGTCTACTATTGTTCCAGTATGTAACAAAAAGATCATTTTACCTGTATTTTGTATTTTATATAAATGTTATGACACAGTATAACCACTTTTGGACAGGGCTTTTTTATTCCTTATGTTGTTTGTGAATATACCTATATGGTTGCCTGTTGTGATCATGTATTGACACTGTTGCATAGGATTCCATAGTATAAACATTTATCTACTAAGTAATTTATTCCAATGTGTATTAAAATATGAGTGATTTTTAGTTTGTGTCTGTTGAGAATAGCACTGGTATATAAATTCTAGAACTTGAGCTTTGGTGGTATGTGTGTAAATTATTGTTCAGTATACATGTAGTAGTAAAATTTTTGAGTCATAGCTTTCATGTGTTTATCTTTTTAGATACTTCTAAATATTTTCAAGATATTTGTATGAATTTTCATGCTCAGCAGCAGTGAATGAGATTCAAGGATTACACACATTCTTGTCAAACTTGATAATACCTGTCGTTTTCATTTGAACTTTGTGGTTCATGAGTGATAATTCCAAGGATTGCTTTTGTTTCATTTAATTGACTACTAAGAAGCCAAGCATCTTTTGATATGTTTACTTAACATTCTGTACTCTCTTTCTTGAAATATCTTTTGGTATATTTTCCCCCTTTTTGCTCTCACATTATCTTCTTATTGAAGACTTTGTTTTTTTTAAACATCTGAAGACTTCTTATTTAGGAGTTTTTTATATGTGCTTGATATGAGTTCTTCTCTCTTTCTGTCTCTCCTTCTCTTTCTTTAGATGATTGTCAGTTTTTAATGTTAATAACATCTAATTTGTTATTTTCCTCTTTATTTACTTATTTAGTCATATTTCTATTTATTTATGTAGTCTTCTTATCTGTAGTAGAGCACATTATTTATTCTAAACCACAAAGATGTTTTTGTTTCCTCAATAAATCTAATTATTAAGCTTTAAATTTAAGTTAACTTTCTAAACTAAATATGTTGTATCATAGTGAAAATTAATTTTTTCTAGGACAGCTGAAAGGTTACATTTATTCATAAAATGTTGTATTCAACTTTCTTTTCATTTGCTCCTACCTCTCATTGATTCACAGAGGTAAACATCACTTCATCCATGGATCTGACTTTTCTCTGATGTCTCATGGTCATTCTCACCAATTCTTCTTACCTCCTGAAATCTTTAGCAATCCCATTATTCCACAAAAGCAAAAACCTTCCTTGGACCTTTTTCCTCAGAAGATTGATTATTCCCACATTTTAAATGGGAGATTGCAGTAAGTTAGAAAATGCCACAAGGGTCTCTCTCTCTCTTTTTTTTTTCACATCTTTTATCAGCCTCTGCTTGCACTCTCTGTTCAAAGATTTTTGTACAGCACATTGATGGAAGATTCCAGTTGTTTCTCTCCCTGGGGCAAAAGACAGATTGATTACCTGACAAATAAAATAAAGACAGTGTCTTGCTCTGTTCAAATGTTGGACAGTATTGCTTGCATCCTACTTTAAAAGTTTCAGGTGACTGAAGCTTAAGATTCCTAAGCTTTAATCCATACTTGCACCATGCACAGCACCCAACAGGACTGCTTTACATAACCCCATGAGACTTTTGTGTGCAAGTGGAACAGATAAAAATATAAAACTATTGCTGTCTGTGTCATAAAAATGATTTTTTGTCTCACTTAAAATATTTTTTTTGTAAAATCAAAAACCGTGTCAGGCTAAAATATTCGAATTTCAAATATGGTAAATCTAAGACCCTTCAAATTTCTTTCCAGTATTGGTGATGATGGGCGCCACACGAGATATGACTTCATTAAACAGAATAGGTAAGATTCCTTCATAGACCTGATTGGAGACTATGAAAATAATCCCTGGAAAAATTTGGACATTCTCTAGTTCTCCAGTATTGGATAAGATGATAGTAAGGGCCCCTCATTGTCCTATATGTGAATGCAGACCAATTGTGAGAGGTGGGGATAAAACAAGCAGCCTACATATCCTTTATATTTGTTTGTTGTACTACTAGTAGAAAGAGGAAGGGTCAACATATCACCATGGTTGATACAGGAAATAAGATGCTTGAAACTACACAGAAATGTACCTGCTTGTATTTTCTGTGCAGTTACCCTCTCTTTTGGTGTGCCCTGATACCTACCTCAACTTATGTACCAACTCCAGCAGCATTAAGCAGAAATCCAAAGAAATCTATTCTTTGGAATTATGAGGAAGGGAAGACTTGAAAATTTTATAGCATGCTCTATACAAGTCTACACGTCACCATCCTTATCTATGTCATGCCATGCATGAAGGGTCAGTAGGTTCAGGGTATTCTGGAAGCACCAATGTCTGTGGGGTTCATCACGGGTGCATTCATGGGCAGTAAAACGAAGGGCCTTATCTTGGTCACTTTCTCAATGTTAGTAGCTACAAAAAGAAGAGGACAGCAGACATCTTCGGGAGAAGAGGCAACATGAAATGAAATGTCCTAATTACTCTAGGCACCCTCTCATGATAGCCTCCCATAGCTCCTCGAATCCCTACATACTTGCATGAGGGATAGTATAATATTACTGGAGCGTGTGACTGCAGATTAACATTATTTTTATTGAAAAAAATAAAAGTAGGTTCAAGTGATAGGGTGTGAGAAGGGTTCACAGTGTGAGGGAAACTATTGTAACAATGTGGACAGAACCCTTTGGATTCATCATGTTTTTGTTTTTGTTTTTTTGCTGCTTCAGCATCTGTAATAGAGATTGGTGTGTTCCATGATGCATTCCCGCTTCTTATAAGTTTTAGATGGAATACCCCATTAGGAAGAAGTGCACGTAAGGAAGATTAGTGAGTCAAACTCCTCTGCCCTCTGTCAGCAGTGGGTGCAAAGGGATTTAGACCAAGCTTTCATCCTTTGATGTGCAAACTTTTCACTATATGAATGATGTTTTGTTTGTTTGCAATTCAGGAGCCGTGGTCTCAATATCCCTGTTTGAAAAGTGTTATCACATGTCTGCCAGAAAGAATTGCTGATGACACTGGAAAAAATTGAGGGTTATCCTTAACAATTAAGGGTTTCTTAGCAACCTGGATGGACTTAGAGATTGTTACACTGGGTGAAGCAAGTCAGACACAGAAAGACAGATATCATATGATATTGCTTACATGCGGAATCTAAAAAAAATCCATAGAAAAGAACATATTTACAAAACAGAAATAGAGTCATGGATATAGAACATAAACTTACGATTACCAGGGGATGAGTGGGGGAGGGATAAATTGGGAGAATGGGACTGACATATACACACGACTATATATAAAATAGACAAGCATTGGTATGGACCTGCGGTATAGCACAGGGAACTCTACTCAGTGCTCTGTACTGGCCTATATAGGAAGAGAATCTTAAAAAAACACAAGGGTTTCAGGATTATATAATAAATATATATGAGCAAAACCTTTAACATGAAAGGAAAAATAAATTAACCATGTGGTCCCTGTTATCGTATAAACATTTTGTGCCTCTAGTTTTCAAATTTTGAAAACCAGCTCCCTTGTTGATGGTATTAGGAGGTGGGGCTTTTGGGAGGTGATTAGGTCATGAGGCCAGAGACCTGAAACATGGAATTAGTGACCTAATAAATGTAGCACACAAAAGATTCTATGCTCATTACATCATTTAATTGCAGAACCAGAAGACCCACATTAGGAACCAGAAATTTGGCCCTCACCAGGCACTAAGTCAGATGGGAACTTGTTTTTTTTAATTAATTAATCAATCAATTAATTAATTAATTGTCTGCTTTGGGTCTTGGTTGCGGTGCGCAGGCTACTCATTGGGTGGCTTCTCTTGTTGCGGAACACGGGCGCTGGCGTGCGGGCTTCACTAGTTGTGGCACGTGGGCTCAGTAGTTGTGGCTTCCCAGCTCGAGAATGCTGGCTCAGTATTTGTGGCGCACGGGCATAGTGGCTCTGCAGCATGTGGGATCTTTTCGGACCAGGGCTCGAACCTGTTTCCCCTGATTGGCTGGTGAATTCTTAACCACTGTGCCACCAGGGAAGCCCTAAATATGTGACTCCGTTTCTCTTCTTTAATTAGTTCATGTGCAGCCATTTTTAGATTCCACCACTAAGTGATATCTTATGATAAATCTCTTTTTCTGTTTGGCTTACGTTACTTAGAATGATCGTCCCTAAGTCCACCCGAGTTGCTGCAACTGGCTTTATTTCATTGATTTCATGGCTGATTAACATTCCACTGTACATAAGTACCACATCTTCTTTATCCGTTTTTCCTTCCAAATACATTTAGGTAGTATCCAAGTCGAGGCTCTTGTAAACAGAGATGCACTAAAAGTTGAGTTCGCTGTGTCCTGTCGAATTTTGTTTTTCCCAAGACATACGCCCATGAGTGGAAGTGCCGTATGCTCAGCTCTGTTTTTTAGATTTTTTAGGAAACACAATACATTTCTCCAGAGCTGCCATTGGCAATTTACATTCCTAACGTCAGCAAAACAGGGCTCCCTTTTCTCCACGCCCTGTCCTGCTTTTCTGGTTTTTACACTTTGTGATGATGGCCGATCTGACTGATGCGAAGTGTTGATATTCATTGCCCACCTGTTTGGTTGGCAAACAAGTGAGTATGCATTTTTCCTGAATATATTCAGAAAAAAACGTATACACCCTTTTTGGCCAAATGGATCATTGGCATAGTTCAACCACTTTTCATGTGCTTTAACTGCGAGTCCAATCTACCTCTTGAAATCCCTCTCTGCAATTCTGCCTTGCTTTCAAGTCCTTTTCGATGACTTACTTCACAACATTTTTCGATGATAGATATCCTTTACAACCCTGAAGGTTTGAAAATTGCAGGGCCCTGAGGTGGATTTTTCATATTTTGTGGGGAACAGGCCACAAAACAGCAGCATTGCTTAAAACCCTATTCTGATTCTGGGGGCAATGTGAGCCTTTGGTCAAATCCTCTTCCTATTGGAAATTAGAGTGGCACGTGCCTGTTGAAAAACCTAGGGCTTGTCTCTTATTGGTTCCCCCCATTCGGCTTCATTCTCTGGACAAATTCTAAACTGTGTGAAACTGGATGTTGAAGGTGCTAATTTCCCCAAGTGGGGAGATTGTTAGGAAAGAGGCTCGAGGCGGGAAGCCGACCACCAAGAGATGAGGATATGAAGTGTCTTTTCCAAACTCTTCCCGGTCACACAGTGTACCACACTCTGGGTGTCCAATGCATCTTATAGCTGTAGGACGAGTCCCCTGCCCCTGGAGATTTGGGACCTATGGAAGGGGGACCAAGCATATTACAGTAAAGGGGCTGCATTTGCTGACCCATCCTCACCAAGCCTCTCAGCCCCACGAGTATCCAGCCTTAGGTCCCATCCAAATCTGGGTCTAGATGTGTTCAGTTGAGGTTGCATCACAGCCCCTGAACGAATTCTGTAAGAATTTATCTCTCATTCACTGTCTTTTTTTTTGGAATTTATTTTTATAATGGGGTGTAGGTGATTTTCAGGGCTATGTTTCTTGCTGCTGTACATCCACTTGATTCACTTACAGAGAGACATCAATAAATTCCTTTTCTGATTCTGACCAGTCGTATATAATCTTTTCTGGCGTGTGGTGTGCTGTGTCCCGTCCTTTGAGCTTTAGTGTAAGCCTTGTTGATTGCCTATTTGGTCTATGGAACAGTATCTGTGCTCGTTTCAAGCTCCTAATTTATGCCTCACCTCAACTGATCTTTGCACTCTAGCAGTCATAAGTGTGTTTTCTAAATGTGTGATTCTGTGTCTCTTTTGACATTTAGTTCATGTGTCACAGTTTTGATATTCCACCTATAACTGATATCTGATGATAAGTCTCATTTTTCTGTCTGACTTATGTCACTGAGAATGATCGTACCTAAGTACACCCAAGTTGCTGCAACTGGCCTTATTTCATTGATTTCATGGCTGAGTTATATTCCATTTTACATAAGTATTACATCTTCTTTATCCATGTTTTCCTTCCAAGGAGATTTCGGTTGTATCCAAGTCGTTGAAGAAGTTCTGCCCCTTTCCATGTGCTTTCGAGGCGAGACCAATCTTCCTCTTGAAATCCCGTTCCTGCAATTCTGCCTTGCTTTCAAGTCCTTTATCGTAACTTACTTCAAGGCATTTTTCCACGTTAGGTATGTTTTACAATGCTGCAGGATTGTGAATTGCAGTGCCCCTGAGCTCCACTTTTCAACTTGTTTCTTTGGGAACTGGCCACCAAACAGCAGGATTGCTTCAAGCCCTATTCTGGTTCTGAGGGCAAGCTGAGCCTTTGGGCAATTCCTCTTCCTCATTGGAAATTAGAGTGGCATGTGCCTGTCCAAACACCTAGGCGTTGTCTCTCATTGTCCCCCCCTTTCCATTTCATCCTCCAGACAAATTCCAAAGTGTGCAAAAGAGGGTTTTGAAGGTGCTGACTTCCCCAAGTGGGGCGATTGCTAGGAAAGAAGGTGGAGGTGGGAACCCGAGCACCAGGAGATGAGGAGATGAGGTGGTTTTCTCAAACTCTTCCCTATCTGAAGGTGTACCGTCCTCTGGTGTCCCATGCATGTTTTAGCTGTACAAAGGGTGGCCTGCATCTGGAGATTTGGGACCCATGGAATCAGGACCAGGCAGTATTACTCTAAAGGGGCTGCATTATCGAACTCATGCTCACCAAACCTCTCAGACCCACGAGTGTCCAGCCTTAGGTCTCACCCAGCTGTGTGTTTAGATATGCTCAATCCACCTTGCATCCCAGCCCGTGAATGAATTCTGTAGGAATTTATCTCTTACTCAGTGTCTTTTTCTTTTTTTTTTATAAGGGGGTGTAGCTGATTTTCAGTGCTGTGTTTCTTGCTGCTGTACATCCACTTGATTCATTACAGAGAGACATCGATAAATTCTTTTTCAGATTCTTACCAGTCGTATATAATCTTTTCCGGTGTGTAGATTGTGCTGAGTCCAGTCCTTTGAGCTTTAGAATAATTTTTGTTGATTCCCTATTTGGTCTATGGGACAGTGTCAGCTCATTTCAAACTCCTGGTTTATGCCTCACCTCAATTGACCTTTGCAGTCTAGCAATCATAAGTGTGTTTTCTAAATGTGTGATTCTGTGTCTCTTTTGTCATTTAGTTCATGTGTAGCAATGTTGATATTCCACCTATAACTGATATCTTATGATAAGTCTCTTTTTCTGTCTGACTTATGTCACTGAGAATGATCGTACCTAAGTACACCCAAGTTGCTGCAACTGGCCTTATTTCATTGATTTCATGGCTGAGTTATATTCCATTGTGCATAAGTATCACATCTTCTTTATCCATGTTTTCCTTCCAAGGAGATTTCGGTTGTATCCAAGTCAAGGCTCTTGTAAACAGACCAGCACTAAACGTTGTGGTGTCTGTGTCCTGTCGAGTGTTGCTTTTCCCAAGATATATGCTCATGAGTGGAAGTGCCGTATGCTCTGTAGCTTTGTTTCTGAGATTTTTTTGTGAAACACAATACACTTCTCCAGAGTGCCATTGGCAATTTACCTTCACACAATCACTGTAAAAAGGCTCCCTTTTCTCCATGCCCTATGCTGCATTTCTGGTTTTTTGCACTTTGTGAGGATGGCCTTCGGAGTGATGTGAAGTGATATCTCTTTGTAGTGTTGATTTGTATTGCGTGCCTCTTTGGTTGGCGAAAAGGCACATAGGTGTTTTTCCTGATATATGTTCAGGAAAAACGCATATGCCCTTTTTGGCCAATGGCATCGTTGAAGAAGTTCTATCCCTTTACATTTGCTTTCATAGCGAGTCCACTCTACCTCTTGAAAACCCCTTCCTGCAATCCTGCCTTGTTTTCTTGTCCTTTTTCGTGAGTTACCTCAAGACATTTTTCCAGGATTGCTTCCAACCGTATTCTGGTTTCGGTGGCGAGCTGAGTCTTTAGTCAATTCCTCTCCCTGGTTGGAAATTAGAGTGGCATGTCCCTGTTCAGGCACCTCGGGCTCGTCTCTCATTGTTCTCTCTCTTCCCCTTCATCCTCCAAACAAATTCCAAACTGTGCGAAACAGGATGTTGAAGGTGCCGACTTCCCCTGGTGAGTAGATTTTTAGAAAAGAGGCTGGAGGTGGGACCCAAGCACCAGGAGATTAGGAGAGGAGGTGCCTTCTCCAAACTCTTCCCGATCAGATGGTGTACCATCCTCTGTGTGTCCCATGCATATTTTAGCTCTAGGAAGGTTCCCCTGCACCTGGAGATTTGGGACCCTTGGAATGGGGCCAGGCAGTATTATTCTAAAGGTGCTGCATTTGCTGGCCCATCCTCACCAATTTTCTCACTCCACGAGTGTCCATCCTTAAGTCCCATCTATCTGTGGGTCTACATGTGGTCAATCCAGGTTGCATCAGAGACCCTGAAGGAATTCTGTAGGAATTTCTCTCTCTCTCACAGTCTTTTTTTGTGTGTGTGTAATTTATTTTTATATTGGGGTACAGCTGGTTTTCAATGTTGTGTTTCTTGCTACTGTACATCTTCTTGATTCACTTACAGATAGACCTCAATAAGTTCCTTTTTAGATCCTTACCAGTCGTATATATTCTTTTCTGGTGACTAGAGTATTGTGAGTCCAGTTCTTTGAGCTATAGAGTAGGTCTTGTCAATTAGCTATTTAGTTTGGAACTGTATCTGTGCTAATTTCAACCTCATGGTTTATGCCTCACCCCACCCCACCTTTCACCTTTAGCAGCCATAAGTATCGTTTCTAAATGTGTGACTCTGTTTCTGTTTTGTAATTTAGTTCATGTGTAGCCATTTTTAGATTCCACCTATAAGTGATATCTCATGATAAGTCTCTTTTTCTGTCTGACTTATGTCACTTAGAATAATAGTACCTAAATCCACACGAGTTGCTCCAACTGGCCTTATTTCATTGATTTCCTGGCTGAGGTATATTCCATTGTCTGTAAGTACCACATCTTCTTCATCCATTTTTCCCCCCCAAGGACATTTATGTTGTATCCAATTTGAGGCTTTTGTAAACAGAGAAGCACTAAACTTTGGGGTGCTTTTGTCCTGCAGATTTTTGGTTTTCACAGGATATACACCCATGAGTGCAAGTGTGGTATGCTCTGTATCTCTGTTTTTCAAAATTTTTAGGAAACACAGTACACTTCTGCAGCCTGTCCGTTGGCAATTTACATTCCCACCATCAGCGTAGCAGGGTTCCATTTTCTCCAAGCTCTGTCCTGCATTTCTGGTTTTTACATTTTGTGAGGATAGCCCTTCTGACTGATTCGAACTGATACCTCTTTGTAGTGTTGTTTTGCATTGCCAGGCTGTTTTGTTGGCCAAAAAGGGCGTGTGCGTTTTTCCTGAATATATTCAGGAAAAACGCACACGCCCTTTTTGGACAACTGCGTTATTGGTGAAGTTCAGCCGCTTTTTCATGTGCTTTAATGGCTAGTTCAATCTACCTCTTGAAATTCCTTTCCTGCAATTCTGCCTTTCATTAAAATCATTTTCCATGACTTACCTCAAGACATTTTTCAATGATAGGTATTATTTAAAACCCTGCAAGTTTGTGAATTTCAGTGCTCCTGACCTCCATTTTTCAACTTGTTTCTTTGAGATCTAGCAACAAAATAGCAGCATTGCTTCAAGCCCTATTCTGGTTCCGGGGGCAAGGTGAACCTTTGGTTAATTCCTCTTACTAAATGGAAATTAAAGTGGCATTTTCCTGTCCAAACACCTAGGGCTTGTCTCTCATGGTTCTCCCCCTGGCCCTTCATCCTCCGGACAAATTCCAAACTGTGCGAAACTGGATGTTGAAGGTGCTGACTTCGTTAAGTGGGGAGATTGTTCAGAAAGAGGCTGGTGGGGGGAACCCGAGCACCTGGAGATGAGGAGATGAGGTGCCTTTTCCAAACTCTTCCCGATCAGATGGTGTACCATCCTCTGGGTGTGACAGGCGTGTTTCAGCAGTAGGAAGGGTCCTCTGCAAGTAAGGGGAACACCAGGGATCTTTCCAAATCAGTGTCTCCCAGAACCCCAAAACTGGGGAAGTTTTAAGCTACGGGTACATGCATGTATGTTCATGAAGGGCCTTGGGCAGTACACAGAGTCCAAGCATTAGATGATTGAGGGTCAGAAGCAGTCACCATCAGCCTCCCTTAAGTTACATTTTATCTGGCCTTGGTAGATGATGTAGATATACATATCTATTTTTTCAGATTCTTTCCCCTTATAGGTTATTACAAAATATTGAGTGCAGTTCCCTGTGCTATACAGTAGGTCCTTGTTGATTATCCATTTTATACATAGTATTGTGTATGTGTTAATCCCAAAATCTTAAATTATCCCTCCCTGCACCTTTCCCCTTTTGTAACAATATGTTACAAGATTTTATATTCCTCAGAAATGGGGGAGCTGAAAGAATGGTATAATTTTCAATGGAAAAGCATTCAAAAGAAGATTGAAGCTTCAGCCAAGATCATTAGATGTACATCCTTGGAAAACAATCACTTAATTTCTCTAAACTTGACCTGGCAAATAAGACAAAAACCCTCCACTGAACTTGCTTATAATCAAGTGATGGAAATATCAAATGGAAGTGTTAGAAACATCTTATTTTACACGAGCCTTATACACTGCTCTACGTTCATTACAGTTTGCTTCACACATCTGTTCACTGAAGTTACAATGTTCTCAAATTCTGTTACTGATCCTCCAGAATGGGCCCCAACAAGGGTCCCCCTGCCCAGTGTCATTGGAGCCAACAGATCGAGACTGAGTTTGGTTCAGAAGCAAAGAAAAACTTTATATTTTGATCAGAGAATGGAGAGGTGAGAGCCTGCGCTCCCCCGCGGGCTGTGGGCCGGGCTGCTGTGTAGGGATCCCGGCAACATCAGCGGGAGGGAGTGGGTGGAGCTCTCGAGGGCCGTGTTGGTGGAGCTTAGGCTCTATGTCGCGGAGTCTGCACGGGGCCCCGCGAGCTGAGGTGTCGACCCAGCCATTCTGCACTAGGAAATCGGGTCTGAAGTGCCGGGTGTGGGACCTCTGAATGAGGAACCCTAGGAGCACGTGAAATTAGACAAAGCACAAAGGAAAAAAAGGTTAGACTTTATTTTATTGCCCAGATTCTATTTTTATCTCCCAGGAATTTTTCATGGGCTTTGCCGGTGACAAACCCCTCCTCTGCATTTTGTCCCGTTCCTCATTCTTGGGGCGCTGAGAGTGCAGACCCCTCTTCTGTAACTGCTTCGTGCTGAGTGGGGAGTCCTCATACTCGGGGAGGGGGGAGGAGCAGAACTTCTCCCCAGCAGCCTCCAGGTGAGGTTGATTGCCCCCGGCCTCCTGCCTCACTGCTCGGCCGCCTGAGCACCAGCATTGGAAGTGTTACAGATTCTAATGACCTTTAAGGGTGCAGGAAAGAGATGCGCAGAGACACTGGCGGGGGGCCGGTTTTACCCCGCCCCACATTTGTTCGGCCACCTTAGGCTGACGGTTTCTGCCAGCCTAGATGCTCTGACCAGTAGTCTGCGCTTACTTCAATTAGGCCCCTGAATTAACGTACAAACAGCACCAGGTGTCAGAGCCCTGCCCGCTCAACTCCCAGACAGTCCAGCGTCGGTGGTGATCCAGGACCATGACGGCCACTGAGTCAACGGCCTTTTGAAGTAGCCAGGAGTCCAGCCGGTCTTATTGGCCTCCGTCACCACGGTGTCTGTAGGCTTTTCTATGGTGAAAGCATGATATACGGTTCCCCCGCCAAGCTTATTAGCTCCCCTCTGGGTGCAGTAAGTCCTGCAAGCAGTAGTCTGCTCTTTCTGGGCACACTGTTGTTGTTTTCTGAGAGAAACTCCAGGTCAAGTGATGGTCACACGAGTCGTCATGGGGTCCCATTGCCCCTGTTTGTCTCTCTGGAGGTTGGAGTTGGAGGGCCTCCTCTCTCGAGGTCAGTGTGTCCACGGAGCGACCCCTGCAACTTCAGGGCACGGTGGGTGGTTAGGATCACCACGTGGGGTCCTTTTCCCTTAGGAGGGAGCTGGCCTTGCAGGCTGCTGATTTCCAGGTTTTTAGATACCCCCAGTATCCTGGCCGGATGGGGCAGCGGGCCAAGCCCTTGGTGACTGTAGCTTCTCCTACCTGGACGGCATACTTGAGTTGTTACAGTTCAAGTGGCCCAGTTTTTGCACTAATACTCCAAGGGCGATTCACCTTCTACAGGGAATGTAAAGGTCAAAGGGTTTAGCTAAATTAGGGAGGTCCAGGGCAAGGGTCTGAATTAACTGCTCTTTCCATTCTTGAAAGGCCGCTTCTGGATTCTATTCAAAAGGATCATCATCTTTTCCTGTCAGTGTTTCATATAGAGGCCCAGCTATTAGACTGTAGTTAGGGATCCAGATGCAGCAAACCCCGGCCTCCCCAGGAACCCTAAGCTGTCTTCTAGTTTTAGAAGGGGTAAGGCTGCAAATGGCTTCTTCTCTTTCCTGGGATGGGCTTCTCCGACCTTCGGTGAGAATGAAGCCCAGGCAGGTCCCCTTAGACTGTGATATTTGAGCCTTTTTCTTGGACACCTTCTATCCTTTATTGGCTAGGTAGTTCAGAGGCCTCCTTAGTAGGGCTGGCGAGCAGAATGTTGTCTGCATATTGAAGGAAGGTTCCCTTCTCCAGAGGTAGATCTTTTAGGTTTTAGTTAAGTTTCCCCAAAGATGGTGTGGGAATTTTTGAACCCTTGGGGCAGGACGGCCCCAGCAGTATTGTCTTCGTTGTGTGTTGAGTCCTGCCAATCACAAGCCAAAATTTCTTGTGACTCTAGGACTAATGGAATACAAAGGCATCATCTAAGTCTAATACAGAATACCATGTCCTGGTGGATGGTAGAATGACCAGCAGGGTGTAGGAATTAGGAACTACTGGATGTATATTCTTGGTGGCTTCACTGACTGTCCTGACGTTCTTTACCAGGTACCCAGTAACCCTCGGGGCTCTCGTGGTCAGGCCCCTCCCAGGATATGGAGCTCACCTGGGCAGGTACCCAGCAGCCCACGGGGCTCTCGTGGTCAGGCCCCTACACGGGTATGGAGCTCACCTGGGCAGGCACCCAGCAAGTCTGGGCACACAGGAACCGTGCACATAGCCCTCATTGCAGAGCACCCCCAGCCCACCTGTTGGTTAGAGCTGACACAGCGCACCTCAGAGCAGGACTTGAACTAACAAACAGCAGCTCCGACAGGTCTGTGACCCTGGGCATCACTCTGTGCGGCCTCCCTCCGCCTGGTCCTCCAGAGGCTTCCACTGCAGCCGGGGCACCAGGCCTCTGTCTCCACCCAGCACCCCTCCTCTCCCTGACTCCTGGGTTCCTCTCATTAGGAGAGGGTCTTCTTGAAGTTGTCTCCCACACATGGGTCAGATACAATGATTAGAAAACAAGCCAGAGCTGCAGCCCCTTGTCTCTCCCGACTCTCAGGAGCCCACACCTGTTCCTTGTACGTGGCCAGTGCAGCAAGTTCCATTTTCTGCAAATGTGGGCCGCTGAGGGGTGAGGATTGGCTGACCTGAGCAGCCTGACCCTGCCTGCCAGCCCTCCCCAGGTGTGCCTGGGTTGAGGTCAATATAAACACCGCTCCAGGCAGCAAGAGCCCCTGCAGCGGTGCCTGACGCCATATTCTCTGCTCCGTCAGCAGTCTCGGGGCTGGGCTGGTGGGAGGGAGTGAGGGGCCTTGACTTTGTGGGTCGCCCGGTGTGAGTGGGGCTCTGCTGGACTTTCTGCAGGAACTGCTGGGCTGCCACCTGCTAAAGAAGAGGATGTGTCACCCATACATGCCGCTGGAATTTCTCCCTGGGCAGAGGTGAGGAAGGAAAAAAGCAGTGGGGGCCGGGACAGGATGGGTATCTCAGGCAGGGAAATGGAAAGCTTCCAGGAGAGCGTCTGGGGCCAGGACCATCCTGGCTGGCCTGCAGGCACCAAGTCGGCCTGCATGCTGTCACTGGTGTGGCTCCACAGCCCTTCCTCTAGGCTTTCAAGTCCTTGTACATATTCAGGTGTTTTACCTGGGAAGGGTGGGAACAGTTCAGCAGCACCTGTCCTGGGGCTCAGCTCACGTTTACTCACAGACGCCTCGACACGGTCCCCCAGCTTTGCAATGAGGACGCTCCTTGCGGGGGGGCCTGCTGGCTGCATGGGAGATGATTCCCCACCTGTGACCAACTTCAGAATTGTTTACCACTGGAGCAAGTGCCCTGATAGGGTTTTCCTCTGTATAACTGGTGGGTTCTATTTTTTTCTTCTTTTTTTCTTTTTTGGTTCAAGGTAGATTTTATTCCTCTTTTTTGTATTTATAGATATAAGCATGGAAATAATTCATTCATATAAATACATCTATGTGAAGGGAAGAACTTTTTTTCTGTTCTATTTTTTATAATTTTATTTATTTTTTTATTTTTTGAATTTTATTTATTTTTTATACAGCAGGTTCTTATTGGTTATCTATTTTATACATATAAGTGTATATATGTCAATCACAATCTCCCAATTCATCCCCCCCCATGGCTTTCCCCCCTTGGTGTCCATACGTTTGTTCTCTACATCTGTGTCTCTATTTCTGCCCTGCAAACCGGTTCATCTGTACCATTTTTCTAGGTTCCACATATATGCATTAATATAAAATATTTGTTTTTCTCTTTCTGACTTACTTCACTCTGTATGAAAGTCTCTAGATCCATCGACGTCTCTACAAATGATCCAATTTCATTCTTTTTATGGCTGAGTAATATTCCATTTTATATATGTACCACATCTTTATCCATTTGTCTGTCTGTGGGCATTTAGGTTGCTTCCATGTCCTGGCTACTGTAAATAGAGTTTCAATGAACATTGTTGTACATGACTCTTTTTGAATTATGGTTTTCTCAGGGTAAATGCCCAGTAGTTGGATTGCTGGGTCGTATGGTACTTCTATTTTTCGTTTTTTAAGGAACCTCCATACTGTTCTCCCTAGTGGCTATATCAATTTACATTCCCACCAACAGTGCAAGAGGGTTCCCTTTTCTCCAATAAATGCCGCTCTAGGATTTATTGTTTGTAGATTTTTTGATGATTGCCATTCTGACTGCTGTGAGGTGATACCTCACTGTAGTTTTGATTTGCATTTCTCTAATGATTAGTGATGTTCAGCATCCTTTCATGTGTTTGTTGGCAATCTGTATATCTTCTTTGGAGAAATGTCTATTTAGGTCTTCTGCCCATTTTTGGATTGGGTTGTTTGTTTTTGTGATATTGAGCTACATGAGCTGCTTGTAAATTTTGGAGATTAATTCTTTGTCATTTGCTGCATTTGAAAATATTTTCTCCCATTCTGATGGTGGTTTTTTCGTCTTGTTTAGGTTTTCCTTTACTGTGCAAAAGCTTTTAAGTTTCATTAGGTCCCATTTTTAAATTTTTGTTTTTATTTCCATTTCTCTAGGAGGTGGGTCAAAAAGGATCTTGCTGTGATTTATGTCATAGAGTGTTATGCCTATGTTTTCCTCTAAGAGTTTTATAGTGTCTGGTCTTACATTTAGGTCTCTAATCCATTTTGAGTTTATTTTTGTGTATGGTGCTATGGAGTGTTCTAATTTCATATTTTTACTTGTAGCTGTACAGTTTTCCCAGCACCACTTACTGAAGAGACTGTTTTTTATCCATTGTATATCCTTGCCTCCTTTGTCATAGATGAGTTAACCATAGGTGTGTGAGTTTATCTCTGGGCTTTCTATCCTGTTCCATTGATCTATATTTCTGTTTTTGTGCCAGTACCATATAGTCTTGATTTCTGAAGTTTGTAGTATAGTCTGAAGTCAGGAAGTCTGATTCCTACAGCTCTTTTAATTTCCCTCAAGACTGCTTTGGCTATTCGGGGTCTTTTGTGCCTCCATACAAATTTAAAGATGTTTTTGTTCTAGTTCTGTAGAAAATTCCACTGGTAATTTGATAGTGATTGCATTGAATCTGTAGATTGCTTTGGGTAGTATAGTCAATTTAACAATATTGATTCTTCTAATCCCAGAACATGTTTCATACCTCCATCTGTTTATATCAACTTTGATTTCTTTCAGCAGTGTCTTAAAGTTTTCTGAGTACAGGTCTTTTACCTCCTTAGGTAGGTTCATTCCTACATATTGTATCCTTTTTGTTGCAATGGTGAATGGGATTGTTTCCTTAATTTCTCTTTCTGATATTTCATTGTTAGTGTATAGGTATGCAAGAGATTTCTGTGCATTAATTTTGTATCCTGAAACTTTACCAAATTCATTGATTAGCTCCAGTTGTTTTCTGGTGGCATCTTTAGGATTCACTATGTATAGTATCATGTCATTTGCAAACAGTGACAATTTTACTTCTTCTTTTCCAATTTGTATTCCTTTTACTTCTTTTTCTTCTCTGAATGCTGTGTCTAGGTCTTCCAAAACTATGTTGAATAATAGTGGTGAGAGTGGACATCCTTGTCTTGTTCCTGATCTTAGAGGAAATGCTTTTAGTTTTTCACCATTCAGAATGATGTTTGCTGTGGGTTTGTCATATATGGCCTCTATTATGTTGAAGTAGATTCCCTCTGTGCCCACTTTTTGGAGACTTTTTATCATAAATGGGTGTTGAATTTTGTCAAAAGCTTTTCCTGCATCTATTGGGATAGTCATATTTTTATTCTACAATTTGTTAATATGGTGTATCACATTGATTGATTTGTGTATATTGAAGAATCCTTTCATCCCTGGGATAAACCCCACCTGATCATGGTGTATGATCCTTTCAATGTGTTGTTCAATTCTGTTTCCTAGTATTTTGTTGAGGATTTTTACATCTATATTCATCAGTGATATTGGTCTATAATTTTCTTTTTCTGTAGTATCTTTGTCTGGTTTTGGTATCAGGGTGAAGGTGGTCTCATAGAATGAGTTTGGGAGTGTTCCTTCCCCTACAAATTTCTGAAGAGTTTGAGAAGGTTTGGTGTTAGCTCTTGTCTAAATGTTTGATAGAATTCACCTCTGATGCCATCTGGTTCTGTACTTTTGTTTGTTGGAAGATTTTTAATCACAGTTTCAAGTTCATTACTTGTGGTTGGTCTGTTCATATTTTCTATTTCTTCCTGGTTCAGTCTTGGAAGGTTATACCTTTCTAAGAATCTGTCCATTTCTTCCAGGTTGTCCATTTTATTGGCATAGCATTGCTTGTAGTAGTCCCTTAGGATGCTTTGTATTTCTGTGGTGTCTGTTGCAACTTCCCCTTTTTCATTTCTAATTTTATTGATTTGAGTCCTCTCCCTGTTTTTCTTGACCCTGGCTAAAGATTTATCATTTTTATTTATCTTCTCAAAGAACCAGCTTTTAGTTTTATTGATCTTTGCTATTGTTTTCTTTGTTTCTATTTCATTTATTTCTGCTCTGATCTTTATGATTTCTTTCCTTCTACTAACTTTGGGTTTTGTTCTTCTTTCTCTATTTCCTTTAGGTGTAAGGTTAGATTGTTTATTTGAGATTTTTCTGGTTTCTTGATGTAGGCTTGTATTGCTATAGACTACCCTCTTAGAACTGCTGTTGCTGCATCCCACAGGTTTTGGATCATCATGTTTTTGTTGTCATTTGTCTCTAGGTAATTTTTGATTTTTCTCTTTTATTTCTTCAGTGATCTCTTGGTTATTTAGTAACATATTGTTTAGCCTCCATGTGTTTGTGTTTTTTACATTTTTTTCCCTGTAATTGATTTCTGATCTCATAGCATTGTGGTTGGAATGGCTGCTTGATACGGTTTCAGTTTTCTTAAATTTACTGAGGCTTTATTTGTGACACAAGATGTGATTTATCCCGGAGAATGTTCCATGTGCAGTTGAGAAGAACGTGTAATCTGCTGTTTTTGGATGGAATGCCCTATAAATATCAGTTAAATCTATCTGGTCTATTGTGTCATTTAAAGCTTGTGTTTCCTTATTAATTTTCTGTCTGGATGATCTCCATTGGTGTAAGTGAGGTGTTAAAGTCCACCGCTATTATTGTGTTACTGTTGATTTCCTCTTTTATAGCTGTTAGCAGTTGCCATATATATTGAGGTGCTCCTATGTTGGGTACATATATATATTTATAATTGTTATATCTTCTTGGATTCATCCCTTGATCATTATGTAGTGTCCTTCCTTATCTCTTGTAACATTCTTTATTTTAAAATCTATTTTATCTGATATGAGTATTGCTATACCAGCTTTCTTTTGATTTTCATTTGCATGTAATATATTTTTTCCATCCCCTCACTTTCAGTCTGTATGTTTCCCTAGGTCTGAAATGGGTCTCCTGTAGACAGCATATATATGGCTCTTGTTTTTGTATCCATTCAGTGAGGCTGTGTCTTTTGTTTGGAACATTTAATCCATTCACGTTTAAGGTGATTATCGATATGTATGTTCCTATTACTATTTTCTTAATTGTTATGGGTTTGTTTTGGTGGGTCCTTTTCTTCTCTTGTGTTCCCACTTAGAGAAGTTCTTTAGCATTTGTTGTAGAGCTGGTTTCGTGGTGCTGAATTCTTTTAGCTTTTGCTTGTCTGTAAAGCTTTTGATTTCTCTGTCAACTCTGAATGAGATCCTTGCTGGGTAGGGTACTCTTGGTGGTAGGTTCTTCCCTTTCATCTCTTTAAATTTATCATGCCACTCCCTTCTGGCTTGTAGATTTTCTGCTGAGAAATCAGCTGTTAACCTTATGGGAGTTCCCTTGTATGTTATTTGTCATTTTTCTGTTGTTGCTTTCAATAATTTTTCTTTGTCTTTAATTTTTGTCAATTTGATTACTATGTGTCTTGGCATTTTTCTCCTTTGTTTTATCCTGCCTGGGACTCTCTCTGCTTCGTGGACTTTGGTGGCTATTTCTTTTCCCAGGCTAGGGAAGTTTTTGTCTATAATCTCTTCAAATATTTTCTCAGGTATTTTCTGTCTCTCTTCTCCATCTGGGAACCCTATAATGTGAATATAGTTGCGTTTAATGTTGTCCCAGAGGTCTCTTGGGGTGTCTTCATTTATTTTCATTCTTTTTCTTTATTCTGTTCCACAGCAGTGATTTCCACCTTTCTGTCTTCCAGGTCACTTATCCGTTTTCCTGTCAGTTATTCAGCTATTGATTCCTTCTAGTGTATTTTTCATTTCAGTCATTGTGTTGTTCATCTCTGTTTGTTCATTCTTTAATTCTTCTAGGTGTTTGTTCCTTAACTCTTCTAGGTCTTTGTTAAGCATTTCTTTCATCTTCTCGATCTTTGCCTCCATTCTTTTTCCAAAGTCTTGGATCAACTTCACTATCATTATTCCGAATTATTTTTCTGGAAGGTTGCCTATCCCCACCTTATTTCATTGTTTTTCTGGGGATTTATCTTGTTCCTTGATCTGATACAAAGTCCTCTGCCTTTTCATTTTCTCTGTCTTTCTGTGAATGTGGTTTTCCTTCCACAGGTTGAAGAATTGTAGTTTTTCTTGTTTCTGCTGTCTGCTCTCTGGTGGATGAGTCTATTTTAGATGCTTGTGCAAGCTTCCTTATGGGAGGGACTGGTGGTGGGTAGAGCTGGGTGTTGCTCTCTTGGGCAGAGCTTTAATCTACTTGTCTGTGGATTAAATAGGACTTTAATAAAAAGTTTAATCCACTTGTCTGCTGATGCATGGGGCTGGGTTCCCTCCCTGTTGGTTGTTTGGGCTGAGGCGAACCAGCACTGGAGCCTACCTTGCTCTTGGTGGGGCTAATGGTGGACTCTGGGAGGGCTCACACCAAGGAGTATTTCCCAGAACTTCTGCTGCCAGCGTCGTTGTCCCCATGGTGAGCCACAGCCACTCCCCACCTCTGCAGGAGACCCTCTAAAACTAGCAAGTAGGTCTGGTCATTCGCCTACGGGGTGACTGCTCCTTCCCCTGGGTCCTGATGTGCACACTACTTTGTGTGTCCCCTCCAAGAGTGGAGTCTCTGTTGAGACTCTGAATCTCTGAGTGGAGTTGAGACTCTGAGACTTGGAGTGGAGTCACACAGACTCTGGGTCCTGTGAAACTTCGATGCTTTGTGGTTCTAGAAATCCTATAGGAGAAGGTCCACAGCAGGCGAAGCTAATGCTGTCAGTAGAGGTGGTGAAGCCAAAGATCTGCAGTTCCGATGAGAGGTGCCGATGTACATACAGGACAAAATCATCTCGTGTGAATGTAGTTCAGGCACGTTTAAGATGAATGCAGTCATGTTAATGCCTAACATCTTCTATCTTGTGCCTCACCTCAGGGACCCCCTCCTCAGTTCCTGAGGCTCCTGTAAGTCATGTACAGGGGAATGGAGAGTGGGCTATGTCCAGTCTGAGTTCTGAGTTACCCTGTGTGTATCTTAGGATACTTTGCATTTCTGTGGTGGCTGTTGTAACATCATCTCTTTCATTTCTGATTAATTTGGGCCCTCTCTTTTTAAAGAAACATACTACTGTTGTATTTTATTCTTTACAGAAGTTTAATAAGTGTTTGACCTGCTACCCTTACTCTATGTATACTTTTTGCAGTGAGATTTTTACTTTTCTTTGTTTTCTTGTTACCATCAATAATTAGTGAGACTTCTTTTAAGCTACCTTCAACATTGCTTATAAAGCTGCTTTAGTAGTGATGACAGAGCTTTAATGGAACTCGTGTTCTGATTGTAAATTAGAATGCAATGTGCCAGCAAAAAGCCCCTTAAGTTTATGTCTCATTACTTCTTGTTCTTTTTTTTTATTATTTAATTTTTATTTTATTTTTTATCAGAGCAAATTTGATTAAAATGTTTTGTTTGTTCTAGGTGTGCAAGATATGGTTCTTTTACACATATACATGTATCTATACTTCTTCAGATAGTTTTCTCATGTAGGTTATGACACAATGTTGAGTAATCTTCTCTTGGTATTCTGTAGGTCTTTGGTGATTATGCATTTCACATGTGTTTCTATATCTCTGTTATACCCAATATCATAATGTATCCAATCCTCACACCTTTCCATTTGGTGAACCATAAGTTTGTTTTGTTTAATGAATCTGTGATTGCATTTCTCTGTGGAAATGTCTTCATTGGTATCAATTTTTAGCTAACACCTGTAAGTGACCTTATAGGATATGTGCCTTTTGCTCTCTGACTTAGTACAATTCACCTGATGACCTCTAGAATCATCTATGGTGCTGCAAATGACATTGTTTCATTTTTTTCCCTAGCTAATATTCCATCTGTGCATGTACCAGTTCTTCTTTGTCCACTCATCTGTTGATGGACTTTTTGGTTGCCTCCATGTCTTGGCTATTGTAATAATGCTGCAATGCACATTTGCCTGCCTGTGTCTTTCCAATTCTGTCTTCTTATGTTATAGGCCCAGGAGTGGGCCTCCTGTATCATATGGTATCTCAGGGATTAACTTTTAAAGGCGCAACGATTCTGTTCTCATTAGTGGCTCTTTCCAGGTTACATCCCACTTAAAGTTGAGGGTATGCATTTCTCCACAACACCTTCAGCGTTTATTGTTTGTAGTTTTATTGCTGATGGATATTCTGAATGGTGTGAGCTGATACCTCTTTGTGGTCGAATTTGCATGTGACTCATAATCCATTAAAATTGAGCTTTAAGTCATGTCCTTTTTATTTATTTATATTTATTTATTTATTTATTTTTGGCAGTATGCAGGCCTCTCACTGTTGTGGCCTCTCCCGTTGCGGAGCACAGGCTCCGGACGCACAGGCTCAGTGGCCATGGCTCACGGGCCCAGCCGCTCGGCGGCATGTGGGATCTTCCCGTACCGAGGCACGAACCCGTGTCCCCTGCATCAGCAGGCGGACTCTCAACCACTGCGCCACCAGGGAAGCCCCCTTTTTATTTTTCAAACTGTGATTACAGCTTAGTTCTTCAAAGTGTTTTCTTAATGTTTGTGTCACATTTTGAAATTTATTGGCCATTACCTCCCTCAAGACATTTTGAGGGCAGGTTTCATTTACAGCCCTGCAGTAATTGTTCACATGAAGTGACCATTAGCACAAGCTTTAAAGCTGCTTTTGCGGGTAATGGCCAAAGTGTGGCAGCCTTTCTTCATTCCCCATGCTGGTACTAGGGAAACAGACCTTCCGGCCAGTGGTGTTCCTTGGTTATAAATTAGAGTGGAATGTGCCCGAATAAACCCCCAAAAGCTGATGTCTCCTTACTTTTGTTTGTTTTTTAAAATTTAATTTATATTTTTATTAGAGTAATATTCCATTGTGTATATGGACCACTTCTTGGTGCATTCCTGTGTTGATGGACATTTTCGCTGCTTCCAAGTGTTGGCTATGGTAAATATTGCTGGAGTGCAAGATTGCCAGCCTGTGACTTTTTGATTCTCATTTTCTCAGGTGATAGGCCCAGAAGTGGGTGTGACTGACTGACTAGTAGCTGAATGTATACCTTTTGAAAGCACCTCCATTGTGTTTTCATTAGTGGCTCTTACCACGTCCCCCTTAGAACTGAGGGTACGCATTTCTCCACAATTTCTTCAGCATTTATTGTTTGCAGCATTTTTGCTAATGGCCATTCTGACTGCTGTGACCTTATAGCTTCTTGTAATTTGGGATTGCATGTCTTTAAAAATTCCTAAAATTCATCATTTTTCCATGCCCTTTTCTTTTCTGTTAAAAAAATGTGAGTACAATATATCTCTTGAAATTGTCCTCTTGGAATGTTACCCTCTTTTGAATTTTTGGTCGATATTCCACCCCAGGAATTTTTTGGAGGGCAGGCGTCATTACAGAACTGCAAGTTTGGTGAATATTTAGAGACCATTAGCACTGGGTTTAAAGCTGCTGTTGTGCGAAACGGCCACAAGGAGGCAGCATTTCTCCATTCCCAAATCTGGGTATTAGGGCAGCAGAGCCTTTCTGGAAGTCTTGTTCATAGGTTGTAAGTTAGAATGGAATGTGCCAGGAGAAACTCCCATAAGTTTATGTCTCATTACGTCTTCTTGGTTTTTAAATTTTTTAAATTGGGGTAATGATTAGAATATTGTTTGTCCAGGTGTACAAAATCTGGTTCATTTGTACAATTTGTATGTCTATTCATGTGCAGATCTTCTTCCCATGTAAAATATTACAGTGTTCCATAGACCTACCTTGCTATACGGTCGGCCTTTTTGATATATGTTTATAATATGTATTTGTATACGTATGGTAACGCTAATCTTAATTTATCCTTTCCGCACACCATTCCTTGAGATAAGCATACTTAATTTCTAAGTCTGTGAGTATATTTCTCTGTGAAAATATGTTCATTTGTGTTAGTTATTAGATAACGTCTATAAGTGATATCATAGGATATAGGTCTTTTGCTTTCTGACTTACCTCATGTTCTGTGATTATCTCCAAGCTCATCTATGGTGCCTCAAATAGCAGTGTTTCATTGTTTTCCATGGCTAATATTCCATTGTATACGTGGACCACTTCTTCTTTATCCATTCATCTGTTGATAAACATTTTTGTTGCTTCACTGTCTTGGCTATTGTGAATAAGGCTGCAGTGCAGATTTTGCAGGCCAGGTCTTCTCGATTCTAGTCTTCTCAGTTGAGAGGCCCAGTGGTGTGACTGCTGGATTGAATGGTACCTCAATTTTTACTTTTAAACGCAGCTTCTTGCTGTTCTCATTATTGACTCTTACCACTTTACATCTCACCAGAGCTAGAGGGTACACAGTTCCCTAACACCCCTTCAGTATTTATTGCTTGTAAAAGTTTTGCCGATGGTCAGTTGACTGGTGTGAGTTGAAACCTATTTGGAGATTAGATTTGCATGAGTGTAATAATTCCTGACGTTGAGCTATTATCCATTTTCCTTTTCTATAATGACTGTGAGTAAAACTTACACCTTCATACTATCTTCTTGAAAACTTTGCCTGTTTTGAAGTTTTTTTGGCCATTCCCTACCTCAGCACAATTTTTTATGTCAGGTGGCCTTTACAGACCTGAGGCCTTGTGAATGTTAAGTGACCATTAGCTGTTGGTTTAAAGCCGCTCTTGTGGGAAACGGCCACAAGTCGGCAGCATTTCTACATTTCCAAATCTGGGATTTGGGCAACAGAGCTCTCCTGGAAATCCTGTTAGTAGGATTCAAATTAGAGTGGAATGTGCCAGGGGAAACACACAAGAGCTTATATCTCCTTACTTGTTTATTTTTTAAATTTAATTTTTATTAGGTATCAGAGCAAATTTGATTAAAATGTTGTTTCTCCTAGGTGTACATAATCTGGTTTATCACACCAATGTATCTGTGTTTTCATCTTTGGATCCTTTACGGTGTAGGTTATTACAAGGGGATGAGTAGACCACTCTTGGTATTCCATAGGTATTTTGTGATTATGTATTTCATATGTATTAGTACATGTCTGTTAACCCCCTTATGATCATTCATACATTCCTTACACCTTTCCATTTGGTTAAACAGAGTTTTTTTCTTAATCCATGTTTTTCCTTCTCTTGGAAATAAGTTCATGAGTATCGATTTTTAGGTAACACCAAGAAGTGATGTCATACAATATCTGTCTTTCAGTTTCTTTCTTACTTCAAGTTGGGTGATTTTCTCTAGGTCCTTATATGGTGGTGCAAAAGGCACTGTTTCATTTTTTTCCATGACTAATATTCCATTGTTTACACTCACCACTTCCTCTTTGTGCATTTTTCTGTTGAAGGACATTTTGGTTTCTTCCAAGTCTTGGCTATGTTATATGTTTCTGCAGTGCAATACTGCCCGCCTCTGTCTTTTCCATTCTGCTCTGCTAAGGTGATAGGCGCATCAAAGGACCTACCAGATCACATAGTACCTCAATTTTAACCCTTAAACCCACCTCCATTGTGTTCTCACTACCAGTTGTTACCAGCTTCCATCCCCCAGCATCTAGAGGGTACACAGATCTCTGAAAGCACTTCAGTGTTTATTCTTTGTAGACTTTTTGCTGAAGAACATTCTGATGGCTGTGAGGTGAACATTTCTGTATTTGAATTCCCATGGCTTTATTAATTGGGGATGTGGAGCATTTTTGAGTTCCCTTTTATTTTAAAGGAAAAGAAAAGAAAAGACAAAATGTGCATAAAGTATGACTCTTCAAATTGTCTTCTTGAAATGTTGACATCTTTTGAATTTACTGGTCGATCTACGACCCCAGGATTTTTTTGATGGCAGGTGTCATTTACAGGCCTGCAAGTATTTTGAATATTAACTGACCATTAGCCCTCTTGGGTGAAACGGCCAGAAGGCGGCAGCACTTCTCCTTACCAAATCTGCTTACTAGGGCAGAAGAGTCATAATGGAAGTTGTGTTGTAGGTTGTAAATTAGAATGGAATGTGCCGGGAAAGACCGTTTATGATTATGTCTCATTACTTCTTGTTCATTTTTTAAATTTAATTTTTATGTTTTATCACAGCAAATTTGATTACAATATTTTGTTTGTTCTAGGTGTGCAAGATGGGGTTCTTTTACACATATACATATATCTATTCTTCTTCAGATCCTTTTCCCATGCAGGTTATGACACAATGTGGAGTACTCTTCTCTTCGTAGGCCCTAGGTTTTCGGTGCTTCTATATTTCACGTCTGTCTGTGTATCTGTGTTTACCCCAATATCTTAATGTATCCAATCCTCACACCTTTCCATTTTGTGAACCATAAGTTTGTTTAATGAGTCTGTGATTGCATTTCTCTGTGGAAATATCTTCATTGGTATCAACTTTTAGGTAACACCCATAAGTGATATGATAAGATATGTCCTTCGCTTTCTCACTTACTGCAAGTTGCATGATTACCCCTAGACTCCTGTATGGTCCTGCAAATGGCATTGTGTCATTTTTTGTCCTTGGCTAATATTCCATCTGCACATGTACGCGTTCTTCTTTGTCCACTCATCTCTTGATGGATATTTGGGTTACTTCCATGTCTTGGCTACTGTAATACTTCTACAGTGCAAATTTGCCCGCCTGTGTCTTTCCAATTTGTCTTCTTAGGATGTAGCCTGAGGAGTGGGCCTTCTGGATCTTATAGTAGCTCAAGGTTTACCTTTTATAGGCCCCTCCAGTCTCTTCCCATTAGTGGCTCTTACCAGGTTATGTCCCACTTCAAATTGAGGGTATGAATTTCTCCACAACCTCTTCAGCGTGGATCGTTTGTATTTTTTTGTGGACGGTTATTCTCAGTGGTGTGAGCTGATACCTCTTTATGGTTGGATTTGCACGTGTCTCATACTCCCTTGAAACTGAGCTTTCAGGCATGTCCATTTTTTCCCAATCTGCTATTACAGCTGACTTCTTCAATTATTTTTCTTGAAGTATGTGCCACATTTTGAAATTGTTTGGCCTTTACCTGCGTCAAGACATTTGAAGGACAGTTTTCATTTGCAGCCCTGTAGTACTTGTGCATATGAAGTGCCCATTGGCACAGATTTCAAAGCTGCTGTTGCAGGTATCGGCCAGAGCGTGGCAGCATTTCTACGTTGCCCACTCTGTTACCTAGGGAAACGGTCCTTCCTGCCACTGGTGTTGCTCAGTTATAAATTAGAGTGCAGTGTGCCCTGATATACTCCCCAAAGGCTTATGTCTCCTTTGTTATCTTGGTTTTTTAAAGTTAATTTATATTTCTGAGTGGAGTAATATTCTATTGTGTACATGGACCACTTCTTCTTTGTGCAATCCTCTGTTGATGGACATCTTCATTGCTTCAAAGAGTTGGCTGTGGTACATATTACTGCAGTGCAGGGTTGCCATCCTGTGACTTTTGATTCTCATTTTCTCAGGTGATAGGCCCAACAGTGGGGATGATTCATTGACTGGTTGCTCAGTGATTACCTTTTCAAAGCACCCCCATTGTGATTTCATTCGTGGCTCTTACCACGTCCCAATGAACCCCGAGGGTACGCATTTTTCCACAACCCCTTCAGCATTTATTGTTTGCAGCATGTTTGCCGTTCTGACTGGTGTGAGCTGATAGGTTTTTTGTAATTTGGATTTGCATGTCTTTAATAATTCCTAAGATTCAGCATTTTCCCACACATTTCTCCTTTCTTAAGAAAAAATAATTGTGTGAGTACAATATACCTCTTGATATTGTCTTCTTGGAAGGTTGCCCTCTTTTGAATTTGTGGTCCATTTGGGACCCCAGGATTTTTTTTGAGAGCAGGTGTCATTTACATGCCTGCAATGAGTGTGAATATTTAGTGACCATTAGCACTGGGTTAAAACTCGTGTTGTGGGAAACGGCCACAAGGCGGCAGCATTTCTCCATTCCCAAATCTGGTTACCAGGCGAGCAGAGCCTTTCTTGAAATCCTGTTACTAGTTTGTAAATTAGAATGGAATGTGCCAGGGAAAAGCCCCTGTAGTTTATGCTTCATTACTTCTTGTTCATTGTTTTAATTGTTTAAATCGGGGTAATGATCAGAATACAGTTTGTCCTAGGTGTCAACAATCTGGTACTTTTGTACATCATATATACCTATTCATGTACAGATTCTTTTCCCATGTAAAGGATTACAGAGTGTTCCCTAGACGTCTGTTGCTATGTGCTCGGGCTTTTTGATATATGTACTTAATGTGTATTTGTATAAGTATGGGAAACCTAATCTCAATTTATCCATTGCCACCACCTTTCCTTTTAGATATGCACAGTTTCTTTCTCAAGTCTGTGTGTGTCTTTCTCTATGGAAATATGTCCATTTTTCTCAGTTCTTAGGTGACACCTATAAGTGATATCATAGGATATATGTCTTTTGCTTTCCAACTCACCTCATGATCTGTGATTATCTCTAGGCTCATCTATGGTACCTCAAAGAGCAGTGTTTCATTGTTATCCATGGCTAATATTCCGTTGTGTACATGGACCACTCCTTCTTTATCCATTCATCTGTTGATGGACATTTAGGTTGCTTCCATGTCTTGCCTATTGTGAATAAAGCTGCAGTGCAGCTTTTGCAGCCTGTGTCTTCTAGATTCTGGTCTTCTTAGGTGAGAGGCTTAGCAGTGGGCCTGCTGCATCGAATGGTAGCTCAATTTTTACTCTGAAATGCTGCTCCTTTCTGTTCTCATTATTGGCTGTTACCACTTTACATTGCACCAGCAGCTAGAGGGTACACAGTTCTCAAAAACCACTTAAGCATTCATCATTTGTGGACATTTTGCTGAGGCTCAGTCGACCTGTGTGAGTTGAAACCTTTTTGTAGATTAGATTTGTATGAGTGTAATAATTCCTGAAGTTGAGCTTTTATCCATTTTCCTTGTTTTGGAAAGACAGTGAGTAAAACTTACTTCTTCATACTATCTTCATGAAAAATCTGCCTGTTTTGAATTTTTCTGGCCATTCAGTACTTCAGCAGAATTTTTTTAGGGCAGTGTCCTGTAAAGCCCTGAGGCCTTGTGAATGTTAAGTGACCATTAGCTGTGGGTTTAAAGCTGCCCTTGCAGTAAACAGCCAGAAGGCGTCAGCATATCTGCATTTCCAACTCTGATTTTTTGTACAAGAGAGCTTTCCTGGAAATCGTGTTAGTAGGCTTCAAATTAGAGTGGAATGTGACAGCACAAACCCCCAAGAGCTTATATCTCCTTACTTGTTGTTTGTTTTTTAAATTTAATTTTTATTAGGTATCAGGACCAATTTGATAAAAAATGTTTCTCCTAGGTGGACAGAATGTGGTGTATCATATCAATGTATCTGTGTTTTCATTTTTGGATCCTTTCCGGTGTTGGTTATTACAGAGTGATGAGTAGACATCTCTTGGTATTCCATAGGCATTTTGTGATTATATATTTCATATGTATGAGTACACGTCTGTTAACGCCCTGATCGTAATTCATACATTCCTTACACCTTTCCATTTGCTTAAACAGAGTTTTTTTTCTTAATCCATGTTTTCCCTTCTCCTGGAAATAAGTTCATGAGTATCAATTTTTAGGTAACACCTAGAAGTGATGTCATAGGATATCTGTCTTTCAGTTTCTTTCTTACTTCAAGTTGGGTGATTATCTCTAGGTCCTTATATGGTGGTGCAAACGGCACTGGTTCATTGTTTTCCATGGCTTATATTCCATTGTTTACACTCACCACTTCCTCTTTGTGCATTTTTCTGTTGATGGACATTTTGGTTTCTTCCAAGTCTTGGCTATGTTAAATGTTTCTGCAGTGCAGGATTGCCCGCCTGTGTCTTTTCCATTCTGCTCTGCTCAGGTGATAGGCGCAACAAAGGACCGACCAGATCACATGGTGGCTAAATTTTTACCCTTAAACGCACCTCCGTTATGCTATCACTACCGGGGGTTACCAGCTTCCATACCCCCAGCATCTAGAGGGTACACAGTTCTCTGAAAACACTTCAGCGTTTATTCTTTGTAGACTTTTTGCTGAAGAACATTCTGATGGCTGTGAGGTGAACATTTCTGTATTTGGATTTTCATGGCTTTATTAAATGCTGATGTGGAGCATTTTTCAGTTCCCTTTTATTTTAAAGGAAAAGAAAATACAAAATGTGGGCAAAGTATGCCTCTTGAAATTGTCTTCTTGAAATGTTGATGCGTTTTGAATTTACTGGTCGATTTACGACCCCAGGATTTTTTTTTGATGGCAGGTGTCATTTACAGGCCTGCAAGTATTTTGAATATTAAGTGACGATTGGCCGTGTTGTGTGAAACGGCCAGAAGGCGGCAGCGCTTCTCCTTACCAAATATGGTTACTACGGCAACAGATCCATAATGGAAGTTGTGTTGTAGGTTGTAAATTAGAATAGAATGTGCCAGGAAAAGCCCCTTAAGATTAGGTCTCATTACTTCTTGTTCGTTTTTTAAATTAATTTTTATTTCTTATCACAGCAAATTAGATGACAATGTTTTACTTTTTCTAGGTGTGCAGGATATGGTACTTTTACACATATACATATATCCCTTCATCTTCAGATCCTTTTCCCATGCAGGTTATGACACAATGTTGAGTAGTCTTCTCTTGGTATGCCGTAGGTTTCCGGTGCTTCTATATTTCACGTCTGTGTGTGTATCTGTGTTTACCCCAATATCTTAATGTATCCAATCCTCACACCTTTCCATTTTGTGAACCATAAGTTTGTTTAATGAGTCTGTGATTGCATTTCTCTGTGGAAATATCTTCCTTGGTATCAACTTTTAGGTAACACCCATAAGTGATATGATAAGGTATGTGTCCTTCGCTTTCTCACTTACTACAAGTTGCATGATTACCCCTAGACTCCTGTATGGTCCTGCAAATGGCATTGTGTCATTTTTTGTCCTTGGATAATACTCCATCTGTACATGTACGCGTTCTTCTTTGTCCACTCATCTCTTGATGGATGTTTGGGTTACTTCCATGTCTTGGCTACTGTAATACTTCTACAGTGCAAATTTGCCCGCCTGTGTCTTTCCAATTTGTCTTCTTAGGATGTAGCCTGAGGAGTGGGCCTTCTGGATCTTATAGTAGCTCAAGGTTTACCTTTTATAGGCCCCTCCAGTCCCTTCCCATTAGTGGCTCTTACCAGGTTACGTCCCACTTCAAATTGAGGGTATGAATTTCTCCAAAACCTCTTCAGCATGGATCGTTTGTATTTTTTTGTGGATGGTTATTCTCAGTGGTTTGAGCTGATACCTCTTTATGGTTGGATTTGCACGTGTCTCATACTCCCTTGAAACTGAGCTTTCAGGCATGTCCATTTTTTCCCAATCTGCTATTACAGCTGACTTCTTCAATTATTTTTCTTGAAGTATGTGCCACATTTTGAAATTGTTTGGCCTTTACCTGCGTCAAGACATTTGAAGGACAGTTTTCATTTGCAGCCCTGTAGTACTTGTGCATATGAAGTGCCCATTGGCACAGATTTCAAAGCTGCTGTTGCAGGTATCGGCCAGAGCGTGGCAGCATTTCTACGTTGCCCACTCTGTTACCTAGGGAAACGGACCTTCCTGCCAGTGGTGTTGCTCAGTTATAAATTAGAGTGCAGTGTGCCCTGATATACTCCCCAAAGACTTATGTCTCCTTTTTTATGTTGGTCTTTTAAAGTTAATTTATATTTCTGAGTGGAGTAATATTCTATTGTGTACATGGACCACTTCTTGTTTGTGCAATCCTCTGTTGATGGACATCTTCATTGCTTCAAAGTGTTGGCTGCGGTACATGTTGCTGGAGTGCAGTGTTGCCATCCTGTGACATTTGATTCTCATTTTCTCAGGTGATAGGCCCAACAGTGGGGATGATTCATTGACTGGTTTCTCAGTGGTTACCTTTTCAAAGCACCTCTATTGTGTTTTCATCCGTGGCTCTTACCACATCCCAATGAACCCCGAGGGTACGCATTTTTCCACAACCCCTTCAGCATTTATTGTTTGCAGCATTTTTGCCGTTCTGACTGGTGTGAGCTGATAGGATTTTTGTAATTTGGATTTGCATGTCTTTAATAATTCCTAAGATTCAGCATTTTCCCACACATTTCTCCTTTCTTAAGAAAAAATAATTGTGTGAGTACAATATACCACTTGATATTGTCTTCTTGGAACGTTGCCCTCTTTTGAATTTGTGGTCCATTTGGGACCCCAGGATTTTTTTTGAGAGCAGGTGTCATTTACATGCCTGCAATGAGTGTGAATATTTAGTGACCATTAGCACTGGGTTAAAACTCGTGTTGTGGGAAACGGCCACAAGGCGGCAGCATTTCTCCATTCCCAAATCTGGTTACCAGGCGAGCAGAGCCTTTCTTGAAATCCTGTTACTAGTTTGTAAATTAGAATGGAATGTGCCAGGGAAAAGCCCCTGTAGTTTATGCCTCATTACTTCTTGTTCGTTGTTTTAATTGTTTTAATCGGGGTAATGATCAGAATACAGTTTGCCCTAGGTGTCAACAATCTGGTACTTTTGTACATCATATATACCTATTCATGTACAGATTCTTTTCCCATGTAAAGGATTACAGAGTGTTCTCTAGACGTCCCTTGCTATGTGCTCGGGCTTTTTGATATATGTACTTAATCTGTATTTGTATAGGTATGGGAAACCTAATCTTAATTTATCCATTGCCACCACCTTTCCTTTTAGATATGCACAGTTTCTTTCTCAAGTCTGTGTGTGTCTTTCTCTATGGAAATATGTCCATTTTTCTCAGTTCTTAGGTGACACCTATAAGTGATATCAGAGGATATATGTCTTTTGCTTTCCAACTCACCTCATGATCTGTGATTATCTCTAGGCTCATCTATGGTACCTCAAAGAGCAGTGTTTCATTGTTATCCATGGCTAATATTCCGTTGTGTACATGGACCACTCCTTCTTTATCCATTCATCTGTTGATGGACATTTAGGTTGCTTCCATGTCTTGGCTATTGTGAATAAAGCTGCAGTGCAGATTTTGCAGCCTGTGTCTTCTAGATTCTGGTCTTCTCAGGTGAGTGGCTTAGCAGTGGTCCTGCTGCATCGAATGGTAGCTCAATTTTTACTCTGAAATGCTGCTCCTTTCTGTTCTCATTATTGGCTGTTACCACTTTACATTGCACCAGCAGCTAGAGGGTACACAGTTCTCAAAAACCACTTAAGCATTCATTATTTGTGGACATTTTGCTGAGGCTCAGTCGACCTGTGTGAGTTGAAACCTTTTTGTAGATTAGATTTGCATGAGTGTAATAATTCCTGAAGTTGAGCTTTTATCCATTTTCCTTGTTTTGGAAAGACAGTGAGTAAAACTTACTTCTTCATACTATCTTCTTGAAAAATCTGCCTGTTTTGAATTTTTCTGGCCATTCAGTACTTCAGCACAATTTTTTTAGGGCAGTGTCCTGTAAAGCCCTGAGGCCTTGTGAATGTTAAGTGACCATTAGCTGTGGGTTTAAAGCTGCCCTTGCAGTAAACAGCCAGAAGGCGTCAGCATATCTACATTTCCAACTCTGATTTTTTGTACAAGAGGGCTTTCCTGGAAATCGTGTTAGTAGGCTTCAAATTAGAGTGGAATGCGACAGCACAAACCCCCAAGAGCTTATATCTCCTTACTTGTTGTTTGTTTTTTAAATTTAATTTTTATTAGGTATCAGGACCAATTTGATAAAAAATGTTTCTCCTAGGTGGACAGAATGTGGTGTATCATATCAATGTATCTGTGTTTTCATCTTTGGATCCTTTCCGGTGTTGGTTATTACAGACTGATGAGTAGACCTCTCTTGGTATTCCATAGGCATTTTGTGATTATATATTTCATATGTATGAGTACATGTCTGTTAACGCCCTGATCGTAATTCATACATTCCTTACACCTTTCCATTTGCTTAAACAGAGTTTTTTTTCTTAATCCATGTTTTCCCTTCTCCTGGAAATAAGTTCATGAGTATCAATTTTTAGGTAACACCTAGAAGTGATGTCATAGGATATCTGTCTTTCAGTTTCTTTCTTACTTCAAGTTGGGTGATTATCTCTAGGTCCTTATATGGTGGTGCAAACGGCACTGTTTCATTGTTTTCCATGGCTTATATTCCATTGTTTACACTCACCACTTCCTCTTTGTGCATTTTTCTGTTGATGGACATTTTGGTTTCTTCCAAGTCTTGGCTATGTTAAATGTTTCTGCAGTGCAGGATTGCCCGCCTGTGTCTTTTCCATTCTGTTCTGCTCAGGTGATAGGCGCAACAAAGGATTGACCAGATCACATGGTAGCTAAATTTTTACCCTTAAACGCACCTCCATTATATTATCACTACCGGGCGTTACCAGCTTCCATACCCCCAGCATCTAGAGGGTACACAGTTCTCTGAAAACACTTCAGCATTTATTCTTTGTAGACTTTTTGCTGAAGAACATTCTGACGGCTGTGAGGTGAACATTTCTTTTTTTTTAAATTTTTTATTAGTTTCTGCTTTATAACAAAGTGAATCAGTCATACATATACATCTGTTCCCACATCCCTTCCCCCATGCATCTCCCTCCCTCCCACCCTCCCCATCCCACCCCTCCAGGCGGTCACAAAGCACCGAGCTGATCTCCCTGTGTTCTGCGGCTGCTTCCCACTATCTATCTACCTTACGCTTCGTAGTGTATATATGTCCTTGCCTCTCTTTCGCTTTGTCACAGCTTACCCGTCCCCCTCCCCATATCCTCTAGTCCATTCTCAAGTAGGTCTGTGTCTTTATTCCCGTTTTACCCCTAGGTTCTTCCTGACATTTTTTTTTTTAAATTCCATATATATGTGTTAGCATACGGTATTTGTCTTTCTCTTTCTGACTTACTTCACTCTGTATGACAGACTCTAGGTCTATCCACCTCATTACAAATAGCTCAGTTTCGTTTCTTTTTATGGCTGAGTAATATTCCATTGTATATATGTGCCACATCTTCTTTATCCATTCATCCGTTGATGGACACTTAGGTTGTTTCCAGCTCCGGGCTATTGTGAATAGAGCTGCAATGAACATTTTGGTACACGTCTCTTTTTGAATTATGGTTTTCTCAGGGTATATGCCTAGTAGTGGGATTGCTGGGTCATATGGTAGTTCTATTTTTAGTTTTTTAAGGAACCTCCTTACTGTTCTCCATAGTGGCTGTACCAATTCACATTCCCACCAGCAGTGCAAGAGTGTTCCCTTTTCTCCACACCCTCTCCAGCATTTATTGTTTCTAGATTTCTTGATGATGGCCATTCTGACTGGTGTGAGATGATATCTCATTGTAGTTTTGATTTGCATTTCTCTAATGATTAATGATGTTGAGCATTCTTTCATGTGTTTGTTGGCAGTCTGTATATCTTCTTTGGAGAAATGCCTATTTAAGTCTTCTGCCCATTTTTGGATTGGGTTGTTTGTTTTTTTGCTATTGAGCTGCATGAGCTGTTTATAAATTTTGGAGATTAATCCTTTGTCAGTTGCTTCATTTGCAAATATTTTCTCCCATTCTGAGGGTTGTCTTTTGGTCTTGTTTATGGTTTCCTTTGCTGTGCAAAAGATTTGAAGTTTCATTAGGTCCCATTTGTTTATCTTTGTTTTTAGTTCCATTTCTCTAGGAGGTGGGTCCAAAAGGATCTTGCTGTGATTTATGTCATAGAGTGTTCTACCTATGTTTTCCTGTAAGAGTTTGATAGTGTCTGGCCTTACATTTAGGTCTTTAATCCATTTTGAGCTTATTTTTGTGTATGGTGTTAGGGAATGATCTAGTCTCAAACTTTTACATGTCCCTGTCCAGTTTTACCAGCACCACTTATTGAAGAGGCTATCCTTTCTCCACTGTACATTCCTGCCTCCTTTATCAAAGATAAGTTGGCCATATGTGCGTGGGTTTATCTCTGGGCTTTCTATCCTGATCCACTGATCTATCTTTCTGTTTTTATGCCAGTACCATACTGTCTTAATTACTGTAGCTTTGTAGTATAGTCTGAAGTCAGGGAGCCTGATTCCTCCAGCTCCGTTTTTCGTTCTCAAGATTGCTTTGGCTATTCGGGGTCTTTTGTTTTTCCAAACAAATTTTGAAACTTATTGTTCTAGTTCTGTGAAAAATGCCAGTGGTAGTTTGATAGGGATTGCATTGAATCTGTAGATTGCTTTGGGTAGTAGAGTCATTTTCACTATATTGATTCTTCCAATCCAGGAGCATGGTATATCTCTCCATCTATTTGTATCATCTTTAATTTCTTTCATCAGTGTCTTATAATTTTCTGCATACAGGTCTTTTGTCTCCTTAGGTAGGTTTATTCCTAGATATTTTATTCTTTTTGTTGCAATGGTAAATGGGAGTGTTTTCTTGATTTCATTTTCAGATTTTTCATCATTAGTGTACAGGAATGCCAGAGATTTCTGTACGTTAATTTTGTATCCTGCTACTTTACCAAATTCATTGATTAGCTCTAGTAGTTTTTCGGTAGCATCTTTAGGATTCTCTATGTATAGTATCATGTCATCTGCAAACAATGACAGCTTTACTTCTTCTTTTCCAATTTGGATTCCTTTTATTTCCTTTTCTTCTCTGATTGCTGTGGCTAAAACTTCCAAAACTATGTTGAATAAGAGTGGTGAGAGTGGGCAGCCTTGTCTTGTTCCTGATCTTAGTGGAAATGGTTTCAGTTTTTCACCATTGAGGACAATGTTGGCTGTGGGTTTGTCATATATGGCCTTTATTACATTGAGGAAAGTTCCCTCTATGCCTACTTTCTGCAGAGTTTTTATCATAAATGGGTGTTGAATTTTGTCGAAAGCTTCCTCTGCATCTATTGAGATGATCATATGGTTTTTCTCCTTCAACTTGTTAATATGGTGTATCACATTGATTGATTTGCGTATATTGAAGAATCCTTGCATTCCTGGAATAAACCCCACTTGATCATGGTGTATGATCCTTTTAATGTGCTGTTGGATTCTGTTTGCTAGTATTTTGTTGAGGATTTTTGCATCTATGTTCATCAGTGATATTGGCCTGTAGTTTTCTTTCTTTGTGACATCCTTGCCTGGTTTTGGTATCAAGGTGATGGTGGCCTCGTAGAATGAGTTTGGGAGTGTTCCTTCCTCTGATATTGTTTGGAAGAGTTTGACAAGGATGGGTGTTAGCTCTTCTCTAAATGTTTGATAGAATTCGCCTGTGAAGCCATCTGGTCCTGGGCTTTTGTTTGTTGGAAAATTTTTAATCACAGTTTCAATTTCAGTGCTTGTGATTGGTCTATTCATATTTTCTATTTCTTCCTGAGTCAGTCTTGGTAGGTTGTGCATTTCTAAGAATTTGTCCATTTCTTCCAGGTTGTCCATTTTATTGGCATAGAGTTGCTTATAGTAATCTCTCATGATCTTTTGTATTTCTGCAGTGTCAGTTGTTACTTCTCCTTTTTCATTTCTAATTCTATTGATTTGAGTCTTCTCCCTTCTTTTCTTGATGAGTCTGGCTAATGGTTTGTCAATTTTGTTTATCTTCTCAAAGAACCAGCTTTTAGTTTGGTTGATCTTTGCTATCGTTTCCTTCATTTCTTTTTCATTTATTTCTGATCTGATCTTTATGATTTCTTTCCTTCTGCTAACTTTGGGGGTTTTTTGTTCTTCTTTCTCTAATTGCTTTAGGTGCAGGGTCAGGTTGTTTACTCGAAATGTTTCCTGTTTCTTAAGGTGGGATTGTATTGCTATAAACTTCCCCCTTAGAACTGCTTTTGCTGCATCCCATAGGTTTTGGGTCGTCGTGTCTCCATTGTCATTTGTTTCTAGGTATTTTTTAATTTCCTCTTTGATTTCTTCAGTGATCACTTCGTTATTGAGTAGTGTATTGTTCAGCCTCCATGTGTTTGTATTTTTTACAGATCTTTTCCTGTAATTGATGTCTAGTCTCATAGCATTGTGGTCGGAAAAGATACTTGATACAATTTCAATTTTCTTAAATTTACCAAGGCTTGATTTGTGACCCAAGATATGATCTATCCTGGAGAATGTTCCATGAGCACTTGAGAAAAATGTGTATTCTGTTGTTTTTGGATGGAATGTCCTATAAATATCAACTAAGTCCATCTTGTTTAATGTATCATTTAAAGCTTGTGTTTCCTTATTTATTTTCATTTTGGATGATCTGTCCATTGGTGAAAGTGGGGTGTTAAAGTCCCCTACTATGATTGTGTTACTGTCGATTTCCCCTTTTATGGCTGTTAGTATTTGCCTTATGTATTGAGGTGCTCCTATGTTGGGTGCATAAATATTTACAATTGTTATGTCTTCTTCTTGGATCGATCCCTTTATCGTTATGTAGTGTCCTTCTTTGTCTCTTCTAATAGTCTTTATTTTAAAGTCTATTTTGTCTGATATAAGAATTGCTACTCCAGCTTTCTTTTGATTTCCATTTGCATGGAATATCTTTTTCCATCCCCTTACTTTCAATCTGTATGTGTCTCTAGGTCTGAAGTGGGTCTCTTGTAGACAGCATATATATGGGTCTTGTTTTTGTATCCATTCAGCCACTCTGTGTCTTTTGGTGGGAGCATTTAGTCCATTTACATTTAAGGTAATTATTGATATGTATGTTCCTATTCCCATTTCCTTAATGGCTTTGGGTTCGTTATTGTAGGTCTTTTCCTTCTGTTGTGTTTCTTGCCTAGAGAAGTTCCTTTAGCATTTGTTGTAAAGCTGGTTTGGTGGTGCTGAACTCTCTCAGCTTTTGCTTGTCTGTAAACGTTTTAATTTCTCCATCAAATCTGAATGAGATCCTTGCTGGGTAGAGTAATCTTGGTTGCAGGTTTCTCTCCTTCATCACTTTCATTATGTCCTGCCACTGCCTTCTGGCTTGTAGAGTTTCTGCTGAGAGATCAGCTGTTAACCTGATGGGGATTCCCTTGTGTGTTATTTGTTGTTTTTCCCTTGCTGCTTTTAATATGATTTCTTTGTGTTTAATTTTTGACAGTTTGATTAATATGTGTCTTGGCGTATTTCTCCTTGGATTTATTCTGTATGGGACTCTCTGTGCCTCCTGGACTTGATTAACTATTTCCTTTCCCATATTAGGGAAGTTTTCAACTATAATCTCTTCAAATATTTTCTCAGTCCCTTTCTTTTTCTCTTCTTCTTCTGGAACCCCTATAATTCGAATGTTGGTGCGTTTAATGTTGTCCCAGAGGTCTCTGATACTGTCCTCTGTTCTTTTCATTCTTTTTTCTTTATTTTGCTCTGCATTAGTTATTTCCACTATTTTATCTTCCACCTCACTTATCTGTTCTTCTGCCTCAGTTATTCTGCTACTGATCCCATCTAGAGTATTTTTCATTTCATTTATTGTGTTTTTAATCGATGCTTGATTCATCTTTAATTCTTCTAGGTCCTTGTTCACTGTTTCTTGCATATTGTCTATTCTATTTCCAAGATTTTGGATCTTCGAAATAGAATCTTGGATCAGCTTTACTATCATTATTCTGAATTCTTTTTCAGGCATACTGCCTATTACCTCTTCATTTGTTAGGTCTGGTAGGGTTTTATCTTGCTCCTTCACCTGCTGTGTGTTTTTCTGCTTTCTCATTTTGCTTATGTTACTGTGTTTGGGGTCTCCTTTTTGCAGGCTGCAGATTCGTAGTTCCCGTTGTTTTTGGTGTCTGTCCCCCGTGGCTAAGGTTGTTTCAGTAGGTTGTGTAGGCTTCCTGGTGGGGGGGACTAATGCCTGTGTTCTGGTGGCCGAGGCTCGATCTTGCCTTTCTGGTGGACAGGTCCACGTCCGGTGGTGTGTTTTGGGGTGCCTGTGGCCTTATGTTTTTAGGTAGCCTCTCTGCTAATGGGTGGGGTTGTGTTCCTGCCTTGCTAGTTGCTTGGCATAGGGTGACCAGCACTGTAGCTTGCTGGTCGTTGACTGAAGCTGGGTGCTGGTGTTGAGATGGAGATCCCTGGGAGATTTTCGCTGCTTGATATTATGTGGAGCTGGGAGGTCTCTTGTGGACCCGTGTCCTGAAGTTGGCTCTCCCACTTCAGAGGCACAGCACTGACTCCTGGCTGCAGCACCAAGAGCCTTTCATCCACCCGGCTCAGAATAACAGTGAGAAAAAGTAGAAAGAAAGAATTAGTAGAAGAAAGAAAGAGAGAGGGGAAGAAAGGAAGAAGGGAAGGAAGGAAGGAAGAAAGAAAGAAAGGAGGGAGGGAGGGAGGAAGGATGGAAAGAAAGAAGGAAAGAAAGAAGGAAAGAAAGGAGGGAGGGAGGGAAGAATGAAAGCAAAAGGAAGAGTGAATGGAAGAAGGGAGGGAGGGAGGGAGGAAGGAAAGAAAGAAAGAAAGACAGGAGGGAGGGAGGGAGGAAGGAAAGAAAAAGAAAGTGGAAAGAAGAAGGGTGGGAGGGAGGGAGGAAAGAAAAAGAAAGAAGGAAAGGAGGAGCGGAGGGAGGGAGGGAGGAAGGAAAGGAAAAGAAAGTGGAAAGAGGAAGGGTGGGAGGGAGGGAGGGAGGATAGAAAAAGAAAGAAGGAAAGGAGGAGCGGAGGGAGGGAGGAAGGGAAGGTAGGAAAAAAAGAAAGAACAGGTAAAGTAAAATAGAATAAAGTATGAAATATAGTAGCGTTATTAAAATTAAAAAGTAATTATTGAAAAAAAACACGGACCGATAGAACCCAGGGACATATGGTGGAAGCAAAGCTATACAGAGAGAATCTTACACAGAAGATTACACATACACATTCGCAAAAAGAGAGCAGGGGGAAAAATCAAAAATCTTGCTCTCCAAGTCCACCTCCTCAATTTGGGATAATTCGTTGTAAAAAGAGGAAAAGGGCGAGAAGTCTGAAATCTTGCTAAGTCCACCTCCTTAATCTGGGATAATTCGTTGTAAAAAGAGGAAAAAGGGGGGAAAGTCTTAAATCTTGTCCTCAAAGTCCACTTCCTCAATTTGGGATGGTTCGCTGTCTATTTATGCACTCCACAGACGCAGGGTACATCAAACGGACTGTGGAGCTTTAATCCGCTGCCTCCAAGGCTGCACAGAGAGATTTCCCTGTCTCTGCTCTCACAACTCCCGGGTCTCAGCCTTGGGCCTGGCCCCGCCTCTGCGCGTAGGTCGCCGGAGGGCGTCCGTTCTTCACTCAGACAGGACGGGTTTAAAGGAGCCGCTGATTCGGGGGCTCTGGCTCACTCAGGCAGAGGGGAGGGAGGGGCGCGCAGTGTGGGGCGGGCCTGCGGCGGCAGAGGCCGGCGTGACGTTGCAGCAGCCCGTGGCGCTCCGTGCGCCCTCCTGGGAAAGCCGTCCCCGGGTCCCGGGACCCCGGCAGTGGCGGGGTGCACAGGCCCCCCGGAAGGCGGGGCGGACAGTGACCCGCGCTCGCACACAGGCCCCGCGGCGGCGGCGGCCGGCGGCGGCGGCGGGCGGCGGCAGCGGCGGGCGGCGGCGGCGGCGGCGGCGGCAGCGGCGGCAGCAGCAGCAGCCGCCCCAGCGTCCCACGCCCGTCTCCGAGGTCCGCGCCTTACCCGCGGCTCGCGCCTGTCTCCAGCGCCTCCCCAAGCAGCCCTCTTAATGCCCTCTCCTCGCGCACCAGGCAACAAAAGGGAAAAAAAGTCTCTTGCCTCTCCGGTATCTCCAGACCCTTTCCCCGGACTCCCTCCGGGCTAGCCGTGGTGCACTAACTCCTTCAGGCTCTTTTCCTGCCGCGAGCCCCAGTCCTCTCCCTGCGCTCCGACTGAAAGCCGATACCCGATCCTCAGCTCCCAGCCCCGCCCGCCCCGGCGGCCGAGCAGACAAGCCTCTCGGGCTGGTGTGTGCCTGAGGGCACCGATCCTCTGTGCCAGAATCTCTCCGCTTTGCCCTCCGCACCCCTGTTGCTGTGCTCTCCTCCGCTACTCCGAAGCTTTCCCCCTCCGCCACCTGCAGTCTCCGCCCGCGAAGGGGCTTGTACTGTGTAGAAACCTTCCCTCCTTCACGGCTCCCTCCCACTGGTGCAGGTCCCGTCCATATCCTATTGTCTCTGTTTATTCTTTTTTTTTCTTTTGACCTACCCAGGTATGTGGGGAGTTTCTTGCCTTTTGGGGGGTCTGAGGTCTTCTGTCAGCGTTCAGTAGGTGTTCTGTTGGAGTTGTTCCACGTGTAGATGAATTTCTGATGTATCTGTGGGGAGGAAGGTGATCTCCGCGTCTTACTCTTCCGCCATCTTCCCTTTGTCCCTCTGAACATTTCTGTATTTGGATTTTCATGGGTTTATTAATTGCTGATGTGGAGCATTTTTCAGTTCCCTTTTATTTTAAAGGAAAAGAAAATACAAAATGTGGGTAAAGTATGCCTCTTGAAATTGTCTTTTTGAAATGTTGATGCGTTTTGAATTTACTGGTCGATTTACGACCCCAGGATTTTTTTTTGATGGCAGGTGTCATTTACAGGCCTGCAAGTATTTTGAATATTAAGTGACGATTGACCCTGTTGCGTGAAACGGACAAGAGGCGGCAGCACTTCTCCTTACCAAATATGGTTACTAGGGCAACAGATCCATAATGGAAGTTGTGTTGTAGGTTGTAAATTAGAATGGAATGTGCCAGGAAAAGCCCCTTAAGATTAGGTCTCTACTTCTTGTTCGTTTTTTTAAATTAATTTTTATTTCTTATCACAGCAAATTAGATGACAATGTTTTGCTTTTTCTAGGTGTGCAGGATGTGGTACTTTTACACATATACATATATCCCTTCATCTTCAGATCCTTTTCCCATGCAGGTTATGACACAATGTTGAGTAGTCTTCTCTTGGTATGCCGTAGGTTTCCGGTGCTTCTATATTTCACGTCTGTGTGTGTATCTGTGTTTACCCCAATATCTTAATGTATCCAATCCTCACACCTTTCCATTTTGTGAACCATAAGTTTGTTTAATGAATCTGTGATTGCATTTCTCTGTGGAAATATCTTCCTTGGTATCAACTTTTAGGTAACACCCATAAGTGATATGATATGCGTCTTTCGCTTTCTCACTTACTACAAGTTGCATGACTACCCCTAGACTCCTGTATGGTCCTGCAAATGGCATTGTGTCATTTTTTGTCCTTGGCTCATATTGCATCTGTGCATGTAGGCGTTCTTCTTTGTCCACTCATCTCTTGATGGATGTTTGGGTTACTTCCATGTCTTGGCTACTGTAATACTTCTACAGTGCAAATTTGCCTGCCTATGTCTTTCCAATTTTGTCTTCTTAGGATGTAGCCTGAGGAGTGGGCCTTCTGGATTATATAGTAGCTCAAGGTTTACCTTTTCTAAGCCCCTCCAGTCCCTTTCCATTAGTGGCTCTTACCAGGTTACGTCCCACTTCAAATTGAGGGTATGAATTTCTCCAAAACCTCTTCAGCATGGATCGTTTGTATTTTTTTGTGGATGGTTATTCTCAGTGGTGTGAGCTGATACCTCTTTATGGTTGGATTTGCACGTGTCTCATACTCCCTTGAAACTGAGCTTTCAGGCATGTCCTTTTTTTCCCAATCTGCTATTACAGCTGACTTCTTCAATTATTTTTCTTGAAGTATGTGCCACATTTTGAAATTGTTTGGCCTTTACCTGCGTCAAGACATTTGAAGGACAGTTTTCATTTGCAGCCCTGTAGTACTTGTGCATATGAAGTGCCCATTGGCACAGATTTCAAAGCTGCTGTTGCAGGTATCGGCCAGAGCGTGGCAGCATTTCTACGTTGCCCACTCTGTTACCTAGGGAAACGGACCTTCCTGCCAGTGGTGTTGCTCAGTTATAAATTAGAGTGCAGTGTGCCCTGATATACTCCCCAAAGACTTATGTCTCCTTTTTTATGTTGGTCTTTTAAAGTTAATTTATATTTCTGAGTGGAGTAATATTCTATTGTGTACATGGACCACTTCTTGTTTGTGCAATCCTCTGTTGATGGACATCTTCATTGCTTCAAAGTGTTGGCTGCGGTACATATTGCTGGAGTGCAGTGTTGCCATCCTGTGACATTTGATTCTCATTTTCTCAGGTGATAGGCCCAACAGTGGGGATGATTCATTGACTGGTAGCTCAGTGGTTACCTTTTCAAAGCACCTCTATTGTGTTTTCATCCGTGGCTCTTACCACATCCCAATGAACCCCGAGGGTATGCATTTTTCCACAACCCCTTCAGCATTTATTGTTTGCAGCATGTTTGCCGTTCTGACTGGTGTGAGCTGATAGGTTTTTTGTAATTTGGATTTGCATGTCTTTAATAATTCCTAAGATTCAGCATTTTCCCACACATTTCTCCTTTCTTAAGAAAAAATAATTGTGTGAGTACAATATACCACTTGATATTGTCTTCTTGGAACGTTGCCCTCTTTTGAATTTGTGGTCCATTTGGGACCCCAGGATTTTTTTTGAGAGCAGGTGTCATTTACATGCCTGCAATGAGTGTGAATATTTAGTGAGCATTAGCACTGGGTTAAAACTGGTGTTGTGGGAAACGGCCACAAGGCGGCAGCATTTCTCCATTCCCAAATCTGGTTACCAGGCGAGCAGAGCCTTTCTTGAAATCCTGCTACTAGTTTGTAAATTAGAATGGAATGTGCCAGGGAAAAGCCCCTGTAGTTTATGCCTCATTACTTCTTGTTCGTTGTTTTAATTGTTTTAATCGGGGTAATGATCAGAATACAGTTTGTCCTAGGTGTCAACAATCTGGTACTTTTGTACATCATATATACCTATTCATGTACAGATTCTTTTCCCATGTAAAGGATTACAGAGTGTTCTCTAGACGTCCCTTGCTATGTGCTCGGGCTTTTTGATATATGTACTTAATGTGTATTTGTATAGGTATGGGAAACCTAATCTTAATTTATCCATTGCCACCACCTTTCCTTTTAGATATGCACAGTTTCTTTCTCAAGTCTGTGTGTGTCTTTCTCTATGGAAATATGTCCATTTTTCTCAGTTCTTAGGTGACACCTATAAGTGATATCATAGGATATATGTCTTTTGCTTTCCAACTCACCTCATGATCTGTGATTATCTCTAGGCTCATCTATGGTACCTCAAAGAGCAGTGTTTCATTGTTATCCATGGCTAATATTCCGTTGTGTACATGGACCACTCCTTCTTTAGCCATTCATCTGTTGATGGACATTTAGGTTGCTTCCATGTCTTGCCTATTGTGAATAAAGCTGCAGTGCAGCTTTTGCAGCCTGTGTCTTCTAGATTCTGGTCTTCTCAGGTGAGTGGCTTAGCAGTGGGCCTGCTGCATCGAATGGTAGCACAATTTTTACTCTGAAATGCTCCTCCTTTCTGTTCTCTTTATTGGCTGTTACCACTTTACATTGCACCAGCAGCTAGAGGGTACACAGTTCTCAAAAACCACTTAAGCATTCATCATTTGTGGCCATTTTGCTGAGGCTCAGTCGACCTGTGTGAGTTGAAACCTTTTTGTAGATTAGATTTGCATGAGTGTAATAATTCCTGAAGTTGAGCTTTTATCCATTTTCCTTGTTTTGGAAAGACAGTGAGTAAAACTTACTTCTTCATACTATCTTCTTGAAAAATCTGCCTGTTTTGAATTTTTCTGGCCATTCAGTACTTCAGCACAATTTTTTTAGGGCAGTGTCCTGTAAAGCCCTGAGGCCTTGTGAATGTTAAGTGACCATTAGCTGTGGATTTAAAGCTGCCCTTGCAGTAAACAGCCAGAAGGCGTCAGCATATCTACATTTTCAACTCTGATTTTTTGTACAAGAGGGCTTTCCTGGTAATCGTGTTAGTAGGCTTCAAATTAGAGTGGAATGCGACAGCACAAACCCCCAGGAGCTTATATCTCATTACTTGTTGTTTGTTTTTTAAATTTAATTTTTATTAGGTATCAGGACCAATTTGATAAAAAATGTTTCTCCTAGGTGGACAGAATGTGGTGTATCATATCAATGTATCTGTGTTTTCATCTTTGGATCCTTTCCGCTGTTGGTTATTACAGACTGATGAGTAGCCCTCCCTTGGTAGTCCATAGGCATTTTGTGATTATATATTTCATATGTATGAGTACATGTCTGTTAACGCCCTGATCGTAATTCATACATTCCTTACACCTTTCCATTTGCTTAAACAGAGTTTTTTTTCTTAATCCATGTTTTCCCTTCTCCTGGAAATAAGTTCATGAGTATCAATTTTTAGGTAACACCTAGAAGTGATGTCATAGGATATCTGTCTTTCAGGTTCTTTCTTACTTCAAGTTGGGTGATTATCTCTAGGTCCTTATATGGTAGTGCAAACGGCAGTGTTTCATTGTTTTCCATGGCTTATATTCCATTGTTTACACTCACCACTTCCTCTTTGTGCATTTTTCTGTTGATGGACATTTTGGTTTCTTCCAAGTCTTGGCTATGTTAAATGTTTCTGCAGTGCAGGATTGCCCGCCTGTGTCTTTTCCATTCTGCTCTGCTCAGGTGATAGGCGCAACAAAGGAACGACCAGATTACATGGTAGCTAAATTTTTACCCTTAAACGCACCTCGATTATGTTATCACTACCGGGGTTTACCAGCTTCCATACCCCCAGCATCTAGAGGGTACACAGTTCTCTGAAAACACTTCAGCGTTTATTCTTTTTTTTTTTTTTTTTTTTTTTTTTTTTTTTTTTTTTTGCATTACATGGGCTTCTCACTGTTGTGGCCTCTCCCGTTGCGGAGCACAGGCTCCGGACGCGCAGGCCCAACGGCCATGGCTCACGGGCCCAGCCGCTCTGCGGTACGTGGGATCTTCCCAGACCGGGGCACGAACCCGCGTCCCCTGCATCGGCAGGCGGACTCTCAACCACTGCGCCACCAGGGAAGCCCTCAGCGTTTATTCTTCGTAGACTTTTTGCTGAAGAACATTCTGACGGCTGTGAGGTGAACACTTCTGTATTTGGATTTTCATGGCTTTATTAATTGCTGATGTGGAGCATTTTTCAGTTCCCTTTTATTTTAAAGGAAAAGAAAATACAAAATGTGGGTAAAGTATGCCTCTTGAAATTGTCTTCTTGAAAGGTTGACGAGTTTTGAATTTACTGGTCGATTTACGACCGCAGGATTTTTTTTTTTTTTTGATGGCAGGTGTCGTTTACAGGCCTGCAAGTATTTTGAATATTAAGTGACGATTGACCCTGTTGCGTGAAACGGACAAGAGGCGGCAGCACTTCTCCTTACCAAATATGGTTACTAGGGCAACAGATCCATAATGGAAGTTGTGTTGTAGGTTGTAAATTAGAATGGAATGTGCCAGGAAAAGCCCCTTATGATTAGGTCTCATTACTTCTTGTTCGTTTTTTAATTAATTTTTATTTCTTATCACAGCAAATTAGATGACAATGTTTTGTTTTTTCTACGTGTGCAAGATGTGGTACTTTTACACATATACATATATCTTTTCAAGTTCAGATCCTTTTCCCATGCAGGTTATGACACAATGTTGAGTACTCTTCTCTTGGTATGCCGTAGGTTTGCGGTGCTTCTATATTTCACGTCTGTGTGTGTATCTGTGTTTACCCCAATATCTTAATGTATCCAATCCTCACACCTTTCCATTTTGTGAACCATAAGTTTGTTTAATGAATCTGTGATTGCATTTCTCTGTGGAAATATCTTCCTTGGTATCAACTTTTAGGTAACACCCATAAGTGATATGATAAGATATGTGTCCTTCGCTTTCTCACTTACTACAAGTTGCATGACTACCCCTAGACTCCTGTATGGTCCTGCAAATGGCATTGTGTCATTTTTTGTCCTTGGCTAATACTCCATCTGTACATGTACGCGTTCTTCTTTGTCCACTCATCTCTTGATGGATGTTTTGGTTACTTCCATGTCTTGGCTACTGTAATACTTCTACAGTGCAAATTTGCCCGCCTGTGTCTTTCCCATTTGTCTTCTTAGGATGTAGCCTGAGGAGTGGGCCTTCTGGATTTTATAGTAGCTCAAGGTTTACCTTTTATAGGCCCCTCCAGTCTCTTCCCATTAGTGACTCTTACCAGGTTATGTCCCACTTCAAATTGAGGGTATGAATTTCTCCACAACCTCTTCAGCGTGGATCGTTTGTATTTTTTTGTGGACGGTTATTCTCAGTGGTGTGAGCTGATACCTCTTTATGGTTGGATTTGCACGTGTCTCATACTCCCTTGAAACTGAGCTTTCAGGCATGTCCATTTTTTCCCAATCTGCTATTACAGCTGACTTCTTCAATTATTTTTCTTGAAGTATGTGCCACATTTTGAAATTGTTTGGCCTTTACCTGCGTCAAGACATTTGAAGGACAGTTTTCATTTGCAGCCCTGTAGTACTTGTGCATATGAAGTGCCCATTGGCACAGATTTCAAAGCTGCTGTTGCAGGTATCGGCCAGAGTGTGGCAAAATTTCTACGTTGCCCACTCTGTTACCTAGGGAAACGGACCTTCCTGCCAGTGGTGTTGCTCAGTTATAAATTAGAGTGCAGTGTGCCCTGATATACTCCCCAAAGACTTATGTCTCCTTTTTTATGTTGGTCTTTTAAAGTTAATTTATATTTCTGAGTGGAGTAATATTCTATTGTGTACATGGACCACTTCTTGTTTGTGCAATCCTCTGTTGATGGACATCTTCATTGCTTCAAAGTGTTGGCTGTGGTACATATTGCTGGAGTGCAGTGTTGCCATCCTGTGACATTTGATTCTCATTTTCTCAGGTGATAGGCCCAACAGTGGGGATGATTCATTGACTGGTAGCTCAGTGGTTACCTTTTCAAAGCACCTCTATTGTGTTTTCATCCGTGGCTCTTACCACATCCCAATGAACCCCGAGGGTACGCATTTTTCCACAACCCCTTCAGCATTTATTGTTTGCAGCATGTTTGCCGTTCTGACTGGTGTGAGCTGATAGGTTTTTTGTAATTTGGATTTGCATGTCTTTAATAATTCCTAAGATTCAGCATTTTCCCACACATTTCTCCTTTCTTAAGAAAAAATAATTGTGTGAGTACAATATACCACTTGATATTGTCTTCTTGGAACGTTGCCCTCTTTTGAATTTGTGGTCCATTTGGGACCCCAGGATTTTTTTTGAGAGCAGGTGTCATTTACATGCCTGCAATGAGTGTGAATATTTAGTGAGCATTAGCACTGGGTTAAAACTGGTGTTGTGGGAAACGGCCACAAGGCGGCAGCATTTCTCCATTCCCAAATCTGGTTACCAGGCGAGCAGAGCCTTTCTTGAAATCCTGTTACTAGTTTGTAAATTAGAATGGAATGTGCCAGGGAAAATCCCCTGTAGTTTATGCCTCATTACTTCTTGTTCGTTGTTTTAATTGTTTTAATCGGGGTAATGATCAGAATACAGTTCGTCCTAGGTGTCAACAATCTGGTACTTTTGTACATCATATATACCTATTCATGTACAGATTCTTTTCCCATGTAAAGGATAACAGAGTGTTCTCTAGACGTCCCTTGCTATGTGCTCGGGCTTTTTGATATATGTACTTAATGTGTATTTGTATAGGTATGGGAAACCTAATCTTAATTTATCCATTGCCACCACCTTTCCTTTTAGATATGCACAGTTTCTTTCTCAAGTCTGTGTGTGTCTTTCTCTATGGAAATATGTCCATTTTTCTCAGTTCTTAGGTGACACCTATAAGTGATATCATAGGATATATGTCTTTTGCTTTCCAACTCACCTCATGATCTGTGATTATCTCTAGGCTCATCTATGGTACCTCAAAGAGCAGTGTTTCATTGTTATCCATGGCTAATATTCCGTTGTGTACATGGACCACTCCTTCTTTATCCATTCATCTGTTGATGGACATTTAGGTTGCTTCCATGTCTTGGCTATTGTGAATAAAGCTGCAGTGCAGCTTTTGCAGCCTGTGTCTTCTAGATTCTGGTCTTCTCAGGTGAGTGGCTTAGCAGTGGGCCTGCTGCATCGAATGGTAGCACAATTTTTACTCTGAAATGCTCCTCCTTTCTGTTCTCTTTATTGGCTGTTACCACTTTACATTGCACCAGCAGCTAGAGGGTACACAGTTCTCAAAAACCACTTAAGCATTCATCATTTGTGGCCATTTTGCTGAGGCTCAGTCGACCTGTGTGAGTTGAAACCTTTTTGTAGATTAGATTTGCATGAGTGTAATAATTCCTGAAGTTGAGCTTTTATCCATTTTCCTTGTTTTGGAAAGACAGTGAGTAAAACTTACTTCTTCATACTATCTTCTTGAAAAATCTGCCTGTTTTGAATTTTTCTGGCCATTCAGTACTTCAGCACAATTTTTTTAGGGCAGTGTCCTTTATAGACCTGAGGCCTTGTGAATGTTAAGTGACCATTAGCTGTGGGTTTAAAGCTGCCCTTGCAGTAAACAGCCAGAAGGCGTCAGCATATCTACATTTCCAACTCTGATTTTTTGTACAAGAGGGCTTTCCTGGTAATCGTGTTAGTAGGCTTCAAATTAGAGTGGAATGCGACAGCACAAAGCCCCAGGAGCTTATATCTCCTTACTTGTTGTTTGTTTTTTAAATTTAATTTTTATTAGGTATCAGGACCAATTTGATAAAAAATGTTTCTCCTAGGTGGACAGAATGTGGTGTATCATATCAATGTATCTGTGTTTTCATCTTTGGATCCTTTCCGCTGTTGGTTATTACAGACTGATGAGTAGCCCTCTCTTGGTAGTCCATAGGCATTTTGTGATTATATATTTCATATGTATGAGTACATGTCTGTTAACGCCCTGATCGTAATTCATACATTCCTTACACCTTTCCATTTGCTTAAACAGAGTTTTTTTTCTTAATCCATGTTTTCCCTTCTCCTGGAAATAAGTTCATGAGTATCAATTTTTAGGTAACACCTAGAAGTGATGTCATAGGATATCTGTCTTTCAGTTTCTTTCTTACTTCAAGTTGGGTGATTATCTCTAGGTCCTTATATGGTGGTGCAAACGGCACTGTTTCATTGTTTTCCATGGCTTATATTCCATTGTTTACACTCACCACTTCCTCTTTGTGCATTTTTCTGTTGATGGACATTTTGGTTTCTTCCAAGTCTTGGCTATGTTAAATGTTTCTGCAGTGCAGGATTGCCCGCCTGTGTCTTTTCCATTCTGCTCTGCTCAGGTGATAGGCGCAACAAAGGAACGACCAGATCACATGGTAGCTGAATTTTTACCCTTAAATGCACCTCCATTATGTTATCACTACCGGGGTTTACCAGCTTCCATACCCCCAGCATCTAGAGGGTACACAGTTCTCTGAAAACACTTCAGCGTTTATTCTTCGTAGACTTTTTGCTGAAGAACATTCTGACGGCTGTGAGGTGAACATTTCTGTATTTGGATTTTCATGGCTTTATTAATTGCTGATGTGGAGCATTTTTCAGTTCCCTTTTATTTTAAAGGAAAAGAAAATACAAAATGTGGGTAAAGTATGCCTCTTGAAATTGTCTTCTTGAAAGGTTGACGAGTTTTGAATTTACTGGTCGATTTACGACCGCAGGATTTTTTTTTTTTTTTGATGGCAGGTGTCGTTTACAGGCCTGCAAGTATTTTGAATATTAAGTGAAGATTGACCCTGTTGCGTGAAACGGACAAGAGGCGGCAGCACTTCTCCTTACCAAATATGGTTACTAGGGCAACAGATCCATAATGGAAGTTGTGTTGTAGGTTGTAAATTAGAATGGAATGTGCCAGGAAAAGCCCCTTATGATTAGGTCTCATTACTTCTTGTTCGTTTTTTAATTAATTTTTATTTCTTATCACAGCAAATAAGATGACAATGTTTTGTTTTTTCTACGTGTGCAAGATGTGGTACTTTTACACATATACATATATCTTTTCAAGTTCAGATCCTTTTCCCATGCAGGTTATGACACAATGTTGAGTACTCTTCTCTTGGTATGCCGTAGGTTTGCAGTGCTTCTATATTTCACGTCTGTGTGTGTATCTGTGTTTACCCCAATATCTTAATGTATCCAATCCTCACACCTTTCCATTTTGTGAACCATAAGTTTGTTTAATGAATCTGTGATTGCATTTCTCTGTGGAAATATCTTCATTGGTATCAACTTTTAGGTAACACCCATAAGTGATATGATAAGATATGTGTCCTTCGCTTTCTCACTTACTACAAGTTGCATGATTACCCCTAGACTCCTGTATGGTCCTGCAAATGGCATTGTGTCATTTTTTGTCCTTGGCTAATACTCCATCTGTACATGTACGCGTTCTTCTTTGTCCACTCATCTCTTGATGGATGTTTTGGTTACTTCCATGTCTTGGCTACTGTAATACTTCTATAGTGCAAATTTGCCCGCCTGTGTCTTTCCCATTTGCCTTCTTAGGATGTAGCCTGAGGAGTGGGCCTTCTGGATCTTATAGTAGCTCAAGGTTTACCTTTTATAGGCCCCTCCAGTCTCTTCCCATTAGTGGCTCTTACCAGGTTATGTCCCACTTCAAATTGAGGGTATGAATTTCTCCACAACCTCTTCAGCGTGGATCGTTTGTATTTTTTTGTGGACGGTTATTCTCAGTGGTGTGAGCTGATACCTCTTTATGGTTGGATTTGCACGTGTCTCATACTCCTTTGAAACTGAGCTTTCAGGCATGTCCATTTTTTCCCAATCTGCTATTACAGCTGACTTCTTCAATTATTTTTCTTGAAGTATGTGCCACATTTTGAAATTGTTTGGCCTTTACCTGCGTCAAGACATTTTAAGGACAGTTTTCATTTGCAGCCCTGTAGTACTTGTGCATATGAAGCGCCCATTGGCACAGATTTCAAAGCTGCTGTTGCAGGTATCGGCCAGAGTGTGGCAGCATTTCTACGTTGCCCACTCTGTTACCTAGGGAAACGGTCCTTCCTGCCACTGGTGTTGCTCAGTTATAAATTAGAGTGCAGTGTGCCCTGATATACTCCCCAAAGGCTTATATCTCCTTTGTTATCTTGGTTTTTTAAAGTTAATTTATATTTCTGAGTGGAGTAATATTGTATTGTGTACATGGACCACTTCTTCTTTGTGCAATCCTCTGTTGATGGACATTTTCATTGCTTCAAAGAGTTGGCTGTGGTACATATTGCTGGAGTGCAGGGTTGCCAACCTGTGACTTTTGATTCTCATTTTCTCAGGTGATAGGCCCAACAGTGGGGATGATTCATTGACTGGTTGCTCAGTGGTTACCTTTTCGAAGCACCCCCATTGTGTTTTCATTCGTGGCTCTTACCACGTCCCAATGAACCCCGAGGGTACGCATTTTTCCACAACCCCTTCAGCATTTATTGTTTGCAGCATGTTTGCCGTTCTGACTGGTGTGAGCTGATAGGATTTTTGTAATTTGGATTTGCATGTCTTTAATAATTCCTAAGATTCAGCATTTTCCCACACATTTCTCCTTTCTTAAGAAAAAAAATTGTGTGAGTAAAATATACCTCTTGAAATTGTCTTCTTGGAAGGTTGCCCTCTTTTGAATTTGTGGTCCATTTGGGACCCCAGGATTTTTTTTGAGAGCAGGTGTCATTTACATGCCTGCAATGAGTGTGAATATTTAGTGACCATTAGCACTGGGTTAAAACTGGTGTTGTGGGAAACGGCCACAAGGCGGCAGCATTTCTCTATTCCCGAATCTGGTTACCAGGGGAGCAGAGCCTTTCTTGAAATCCTGTTACTAGTTTGTAAATCAGAGTGGAATGTGCCACGGAAAAGCCCCTGTAGTTTATGCCTCATTACTTCTTGTTCGTTGTTTTAATTGTTTTAATCGGGGTAATGATCAGAATACAGTTCGTCCTAGGTGTCAACATTCTGGTACTTTTGTACATCATATTTACCTATTCATGTACAGATTCTTTTCCCATGTAAAGGATTACAGAGTGTTCTCTAGACGTCCCTTGCTATGTGCTCGGGCTTTTTGATATATGTACTTAATCTGTATTTGTATAGGTATGGGAAACCTAATCTTAATTTATCCATTGCCACCACCTTTCCTTTTAGATATGCATACTTTCTTTCGCAAGTCTGTGTGTGTCTTTCTCTATGGAAATATGTCCATTTCTCTCAGTTCTTAGGTGACACCTATAAGTGATATCATAGGATATACGTCTTTTGCTTTCCAACTTACCTCATGATCTGTGATTATCTCTAGGCTCATCAATGGTACCTCAAAGAGCAGTGTTTCATTGTTATCCATGGCTAATATTCCGTTGTGTACATGGACCACTCCTTCTTTATCCATTCATCTGTAGATGGACATTTAGGTTGCTTCCATGTCTTGGCTATTGTGAATAAAGCTGCAGTGCAGCTTTTGCAGCCTGTGTCTTCTAGATTCTGGTCTTCTCAGGTGAGAGGCAAAGCAGTGGGCCTGCTGCATCGAATTGTAGCTCAAGTTTTACTGTTAAATGCTGCTCCTTTCTGTTCTCATTATTGGCTGTTACCACTTTACATGGCACCAGCAGCTAGAGGGTACACAGTTCTCAAAAACCACTTAAGCATTCATTATTTGTGGCCATTTCGCTGAGGCTCAGTCGACCTGTGTGAGTTGAAACCTTTTTGTAGATTAGATTTGCATGAGTGTAATAATTCCTGAAGTTGAGCTTTTATCCATTTTCCTTGTTTTGGAAAGATAGTGAGTAAAACTTACTTCTTCATACTATCTTCTTGAAAAATCTGCCTGTTTTGAATTTTTCTGGCCATTCAGTACTTCAGAATAATTTCTTTAGGGCAGTGTCCTTTAAAGCCCTGAGGCCTTGTGAATGTTAAGTGACCATTAGCTGTGGGTTTAAAGCTGCCCTTGCAGTAAACAGCCAGAAGGCGTCAGCATATCTACATTTCCAACTCTGATTTTTTGTACAAGAGGGCTTTCCTGGAAATCGTGTTAGTAGGCTTCAAATTAGAGTGGAATGCGACAGCACAAACCCCCAAGAGCTTATATCTCCTTACTTGTTGTTTGTTTTTTAAATTTAATTTTTATTAGGTATCAGGACCAATTTGATAAAAAATGTTTCTCCTAGGTGGACAGAATGTGGTGTATCATACCAATGAATATGTGTTTTCATCTTTGGATCCTTTCCGGTGTTGGTTATTACAGAGTGATGAGTAGACCTCTCTTGGTATTCCATAGGCATTTTGTGATTATATATTTCATATGTATGAGTACATGTCTGTTAACGCCCTGATCGTAATTCATACATTCCTTACACCTTTCCATTTGCTTAAACAGAGTTTTTTTTCTTAATCCATGTTTTCCCTTCTCCTGGAAATAAGTTCATGAGTATCAATTTTTAGGTAACACCTAGAAGTGATGTCATAGGATATCTGTCTTTCAGTTTCTTTCTTACTTCAAGTTGGGTGATTATCTCTAGGTCCTTATATGGTGGTGCAAACGGCACTGTTTCATTGTTTTCCATGGCTTATATTCCATTGTTTACACTCACCACTTCCTCTTTGTGCATTTTTCTGTTGATGGACATTTTGGTTTCTTCCAAGTCTTGGCTATGTTAAATGTTTCTGCAGTGCAGGATTGCCCACCTGTGTCTTTTCCATTCTGCTCTGCTCAGGTGATAGGCGCAACAAAGGAACGACCAGATCACATGGTAGCTAAATTTTTACCCTTAAACGCACCTCCGTTATGCTATCACTACCGGGGGTTACCAGCTTCCATACCCCCAGCATCTAGAGGGTACACAGTTCTCTGAAAACACTTCAGCGTTTATTCTTTGTAGACTTTTTGCTGAAGAACATTCTGACGGCTGTGAGGTGAACATTTCTGTATTTGGATTTTCATGGCTTTATTAATTGCTGATGTGGAGCATTTTTCAGTTCCCTTTTATTTTAAAGGAAAAGAAAATACAAAATGTGGGTAAAGTATGCCTCTTGAAATTGTCTTCTTGAAATGTTGATGCGTTTTGAATTTACTGGTCGATTTACGACCCCAGGATTTTTTTTTTATGGCAGGTGTCATTTAAAGGCCTGCAAGTATTTTGAATATTAAGTGACGATTGGCCGTGTTGTGTGAAACGGCCAGAAGGCGGCAGCACTTCTCCTTACCAAATATGGTTACTAGGGCAACAGATCCATAATGGAAGTTGTGTTGTAGGTTGTAAATTAGAATGGAATGTGCCAGGAAAAGCCCCTTAAGATTAGGTCTCATTACTTCTTGTTCGTTTTTTTAAATTAATTTTTATTTCTTATCACAGCAAATTAGATGACAATGTTTTGCTTTTTCTAGGTGTGCAGGATGTGGTACTTTTACACATATACATATATCCCTTCATCTTCAGATCCTTTTCCCATGCAGGTTATGACACAATGTTGAGTAGTCTTCTCTTGGTATGCCGTAGGTTTCCGGTGCTTCTATATTTCACGTCTGTGTGTGTATCTGTGTTTACCCCAATATCTTAATGTATCCAATCCTCACACCTTTCCATTTTGTGAACCATAAGTTTGTTTAGTGAGTCTGTGATTGCATTTCTCTGTGGAAATATCTTCCTTGGTATCAACTTTTAGGTAACACCCATAAGTGATATGATAAGATATGTGTCTTTCGCTTTCTCACTTACTACAAGTTGCATGACTACCCCTAGACTCCTGTATGGTCCTGCAAATGGCATTGTGTCATTTTTTGTCCTTGGCTCATATTGCATCTGTGCATGTAGGCGTTCTTCTTTGTCCACTCATCTCTTGATGGATGTTTTGGTTACTTCCATATCTTGGCTACTGTAATACTTCTACAGTGCAAATTTGCCTGCCTATGTCTTTCCAATTTTGTCTTCTTAGGATGTAGCCGGAGGAGTGGGCCTTCTGGATCATATAGTAGCTCAAGGTTTACCTTTTATAGGCCCCTCCAGTCCCTTCCCATTAGTGGCTCTTACCAGGTTACGTCCCACTTCAAATTGAGGGTATGAATTTCTCCAAAACCTCTTCAGCATGGATCGTTTGTATTTTTTTGTGGATGGTTATTCTCAGTGGTGTGAGTTGATACCTCTTTATGGTTGGATTTGCACGTGTCTCATACTCCCTTGAAACTGAGCTTTCAGGCATGTCCATTTTTTCCCAATCTGCTATTACAGCTGACTTCTTCAATTATTTTTCTTGAAGTATGTGCCACATTTTGAAATTGTTTGGCCTTTACCTGCGTCAAGACATTTGAAGGACAGTTTTCATTTGCAGCCCTGTAGTACTTGTGCATATGAAGTGCCCATTGGCACAGATTTCAAAGCTGCTGTTGCAGGTATCGGCCAGAGTGTGGCAAAATTTCTACGTTGCCCACTCTGTTACCTAGGGAAACGGACCTTCCTGCCAGTGGTGTTGCTCAGTTATAAATTAGAGTGCAGTGTGCCCTGATATACTCCCCAAAGACTTATGTCTCCTTTTTTATGTTGGTCTTTTAAAGTTAATTTATATTTCTGAGTGGAGTAATATTCTATTGTGTACATGGACCACTTCTTGTTTGTGCAATCCTCTGTTGATGGACATCTTCATTGCTTCAAAGTGTTGGCTGTGGTACATGTTGCTGGAGTGCAGTGTTGCCATCCTGTGACATTTGATTCTCATTTTCTCAGGTGATAGGCCCAACAGTGGGGATGATTCATTGACTGGTAGCTCAGTGGTTACCTTTTCAAAGCACCTCTATTGTGTTTTCATTCGTGGCTCTTACCACGTCCCAATGAACCCCGAGGGTACGCATTTTTCCACAACCCCTTCAGCATTTATTGTTTGCAGCATTTTTGCCGTTCTGACTGGTGTGAGCTGATAGGTTTTTTGTAATTTGGATTTGCATGTCTTTAATAATTCCTAAGATTCAGCATTTTCCCACACATTTCTCCTTTCTTAAGAAAAAATAATTGTGTGAGTACAATATACCACTTGATATTGTCTTCTTGGAAGGTTGCCCTCTTTTGAATTTGTGGTCCATTTGGGACCCCAGGATTTTTTTTGAGAGCAGGTGTCATTTACATGCCTGCAATGAGTGTGAATATTTAGTGACCATTAGCACTGGGTTAAAACTCGTGTTGTGGGAAAAGGCCACAAGGCGGCAGCATTTCTCCATTCCCAAATCTGGTTACCAGGCGAGCAGAGCCTTTCTTGAAATCCTGTTACTAGTTTGTAAATGAGAATGGAATGTGCCAGGGAAAATCCCCTGTAGTTTATGCCTCATTACTTCTTGTTCGTTGTTTTAATTGTTTTAATCGGGGTAATGATCAGAATACAGTTTGTCCTAGGTGTCAACAATCTGGTACTTTTGTACATCATATATACCTATTCATGTACAGATTCTTTTCCCATGTAAAGGATTACAGAGTGTTCTCTAGACGTCCCTTGCTATGTGCTCGGGCTTTTTGATATATGTACTTAATCTGTATTTGTATAGGTATGGGAAACCTAATCTTAATTTATCCATTGCCACCACCTTTCCTTTTAGATATGCATACTTTCTTTCGCAAGTCTGTGTGTGTCTTTCTCTATGGAAATATGTCCATTTCTCTCAGTTCTTAGGTGACACCTATAAGTGATATCATAGGATATACGTCTTTTGCTTTCCAACTTACCTCATGATCTGTGATTATCTCTAGGCTCATCAATGGTACCTCAAAGAGCAGTGTTTCATTGTTATCCATGGCTAATATTCCGTTGTGTACATGGACCACTCCTTCTTTATCCATTCATCTGTAGATGGACATTTAGGTTGCTTCCATGTCTTGGCTATTGTGAATAAAGCTGCAGTGCAGCTTTTGCAGCCTGTGTCTTCTAGATTCTGGTCTTCTCAGGTGAGAGGCAAAGCAGTGGGCCTGCTGCATCGAATTGTAGCTCAAGTTTTACTGTTAAATGCTGCTCCTTTCTGTTCTCATTATTGGCTGTTACCACTTTACATGGCACCAGCAGCTAGAGGGTACACAGTTCTCAAAAACCACTTAAGCATTCATTATTTGTGGCCATTTCGCTGAGGCTCAGTCGACCTGTGTGAGTTGAAACCTTTTTGTAGATTAGATTTGCATGAGTGTAATAATTCCTGAAGTTGAGCTTTTATCCATTTTCCTTGTTTTGGAAAGATAGTGAGTAAAACTTACTTCTTCATACTATCTTCTTGAAAAATCTGCCTGTTTTGAATTTTTCTGGCCATTCAGTACTTCAGAATAATTTCTTTAGGGCAGTGTCCTTTAAAGCCCTGAGGCCTTGTGAATGTTAAGTGACCATTAGCTGTGGGTTTAAAGCTGCCCTTGCAGTAAACAGCCAGAAGGCGTCAGCATATCTACATTTCCAACTCTGATTTTTTGTACAAGAGGGCTTTCCTGGAAATCGTGTTAGTAGGCTTCAAATTAGAGTGGAATGCGACAGCACAAACCCCCAAGAGCTTATATCTCCTTACTTGTTGTTTGTTTTTTAAATTTAATTTTTATTAGGTATCAGGACCAATTTGATAAAAAATGTTTCTCCTAGGTGGACAGAATGTGGTGTATCATACCAATGAATATGTGTTTTCATCTTTGGATCCTTTCCGGTGTTGGTTATTACAGAGTGATGAGTAGACCTCTCTTGGTATTCCATAGGCATTTTGTGATTATATATTTCATATGTATGAGTACATGTCTGTTAACGCCCTGATCGTAATTCATACATTCCTTACACCTTTCCATTTGCTTAAACAGAGTTTTTTTTCTTAATCCATGTTTTCCCTTCTCCTGGAAATAAGTTCATGAGTATCAATTTTTAGGTAACACCTAGAAGTGATGTCATAGGATATCTGTCTTTCAGTTTCTTTCTTACTTCAAGTTGGGTGATTATCTCTAGGTCCTTATATGGTGGTGCAAACGGCACTGTTTCATTGTTTTCCATGGCTTATATTCCATTGTTTACACTCACCACTTCCTCTTTGTGCATTTTTCTGTTGATGGACATTTTGGTTTCTTCCAAGTCTTGGCTATGTTAAATGTTTCTGCAGTGCAGGATTGCCCACCTGTGTCTTTTCCATTCTGCTCTGCTCAGGTGATAGGCGCAACAAAGGAACGACCAGATCACATGGTAGCTAAATTTTTACCCTTAAACGCACCTCCGTTATGCTATCACTACCGGGGGTTACCAGCTTCCATACCCCCAGCATCTAGAGGGTACACAGTTCTCTGAAAACACTTCAGCGTTTATTCTTTGTAGACTTTTTGCTGAAGAACATTCTGACGGCTGTGAGGTGAACATTTCTGTATTTGGATTTTCATGGCTTTATTAATTGCTGATGTGGAGCATTTTTCAGTTCCCTTTTATTTTAAAGGAAAAGAAAATACAAAATGTGGGTAAAGTATGCCTCTTGAAATTGTCTTCTTGAAATGTTGATGCGTTTTGAATTTACTGGTCGATTTACGACCCCAGGATTTTTTTTTTATGGCAGGTGTCATTTAAAGGCCTGCAAGTATTTTGAATATTAAGTGACGATTGGCCGTGTTGTGTGAAACGGCCAGAAGGCGGCAGCACTTCTCCTTACCAAATATGGTTACTAGGGCAACAGATCCATAATGGAAGTTGTGTTGTAGGTTGTAAATTAGAATGGAATGTGCCAGGAAAAGCCCCTTAAGATTAGGTCTCATTACTTCTTGTTCGTTTTTTTAAATTAATTTTTATTTCTTATCACAGCAAATTAGATGACAATGTTTTGCTTTTTCTAGGTGTGCAGGATGTGGTACTTTTACACATATACATATATCCCTTCATCTTCAGATCCTTTTCCCATGCAGGTTATGACACAATGTTGAGTAGTCTTCTCTTGGTATGCCGTAGGTTTCCGGTGCTTCTATATTTCACGTCTGTGTGTGTATCTGTGTTTACCCCAATATCTTAATGTATCCAATCCTCACACCTTTCCATTTTGTGAACCATAAGTTTGTTTAATGAGTCTGTGATTGCATTTCTCTGTGGAAATATCTTCCTTGGTATCAACTTTTAGGTAACACCCATAAGTGATATGATAGGATATGTGTCTTTCGCTTTCTCACTTACTACAAGTTGCATGACTACCCCTAGACTCCTGTATGGTCCTGCAAATGGCATTGTGTCATTTTTTGTCCTTGGCTCATATTGCATCTGTGCATGTAGGCGTTCTTCTTTGTCCACTCATCTCTTGATGGATGTTTTGGTTACTTCCATATCTTGGCTACTGTAATACTTCTACAGTGCAAATTTGCCTGCCTATGTCTTTCCAATTTTGTCTTCTTAGGATGTAGCCGGAGGAGTGGGCCTTCTGGATCATATAGTAGCTCAAGGTTTACCTTTTATAGGCCCCTCCAGTCCCTTCCCATTAGTGGCTCTTACCAGGTTACGTCCCACTTCAAATTGAGGGTATGAATTTCTCCAAAACCTCTTCAGCATGGATCGTTTGTATTTTTTTGTGGATGGTTATTCTCAGTGGTGTGAGCTGATACCTCTTTATGGTTGGATTTGCACGTGTCTCATACTCCCTTGAAACTGAGCTTTCAGGCATGTCCATTTTTTCCCAATCTGCTATTACAGCTGACTTCTTCAATTATTTTTCTTGAAGTATGTGCCACATTTTGAAATTGTTTGGCCTTTACCTGCGTCAAGACATTTGAAGGACAGTTTTCATTTGCAGCCCTGTAGTACTTGTGCATATGAAGTGCCCATTGGCACAGATTTCAAAGCTGCTGTTGCAGGTATCGGCCAGAGTGTGGCAAAATTTCTACGTTGCCCACTCTGTTACCTAGGGAAACGGACCTTCCTGCCAGTGGTGTTGCTCAGTTATAAATTAGAGTGCAGTGTGCCCTGATATACTCCCCAAAGACTTATGTCTCCTTTTTTATGTTGGTCTTTTAAAGTTAATTTATATTTCTGAGTGGAGTAATATTCTATTGTGTACATGGACCACTTCTTGTTTGTGCAATCCTCTGTTGATGGACATCTTCATTGCTTCAAAGTGTTGGCTGTGGTACATGTTGCTGGAGTGCAGTGTTGCCATCCTGTGACATTTGATTCTCATTTTCTCAGGTGATAGGCCCAACAGTGGGGATGATTCATTGACTGGTAGCTCAGTGGTTACCTTTTCAAAGCACCTCTATTGTGTTTTCATTCGTGGCTCTTACCACGTCCCAATGAACCCCGAGGGTACGCATTTTTCCACAACCCCTTCAGCATTTATTGTTTGCAGCATTTTTGCCGTTCTGACTGGTGTGAGCTGATAGGTTTTTTGTAATTTGGATTTGCATGTCTTTAATAATTCCTAAGATTCAGCATTTTCCCACACATTTCTCCTTTCTTAAGAAAAAATAATTGTGTGAGTACAATATACCACTTGATATTGTCTTCTTGGAAGGTTGCCCTCTTTTGAATTTGTGGTCCATTTGGGACCCCAGGATTTTTTTTGAGAGCAGGTGTCATTTACATGCCTGCAATGAGTGTGAATATTTAGTGACCATTAGCACTGGGTTAAAACTCGTGTTGTGGGAAAAGGCCACAAGGCGGCAGCATTTCTCCATTCCCAAATCTGGTTACCAGGCGAGCAGAGCCTTTCTTGAAATCCTGTTACTAGTTTGTAAATGAGAATGGAATGTGCCAGGGAAAATCCCCTGTAGTTTATGCCTCATTACTTCTTGTTCGTTGTTTTAATTGTTTTAATCGGGGTAATGATCAGAATACAGTTTGTCCTAGGTGTCAACAATCTGGTACTTTTGTACATCATATATACCTATTCATGTACAGATTCTTTTCCCATGTAAAGGATTACAGAGTGTTCTCTAGACGTCCCTTGCTATGTGCTCGGGCTTTTTGATATATGTACTTAATCTGTATTTGTATAGGTATGGGAAACCTAATCTTAATTTATCCATTGCCACCACCTTTCCTTTTAGATATGCATACTTTCTTTCGCAAGTCTGTGTGTGTCTTTCTCTATGGAAATATGTCCATTTCTCTCAGTTCTTAGGTGACACCTATAAGTGATATCATAGGATATACGTCTTTTGCTTTCCAACTTACCTCATGATCTGTGATTATCTCTAGGCTCATCAATGGTACCTCAAAGAGCAGTGTTTCATTGTTATCCATGGCTAATATTCCGTTGTGTACATGGACCACTCCTTCTTTATCCATTCATCTGTAGATGGACATTTAGGTTGCTTCCATGTCTTGGCTATTGTGAATAAAGCTGCAGTGCAGCTTTTGCAGCCTGTGTCTTCTAGATTCTGGTCTTCTCAGGTGAGAGGCAAAGCAGTGGGCCTGCTGCATCGAATTGTAGCTCAAGTTTTACTGTTAAATGCTGCTCCTTTCTGTTCTCATTATTGGCTGTTACCACTTTACATGGCACCAGCAGCTAGAGGGTACACAGTTCTCAAAAACCACTTAAGCATTCATTATTTGTGGCCATTTCGCTGAGGCTCAGTCGACCTGTGTGAGTTGAAACCTTTTTGTAGATTAGATTTGCATGAGTGTAATAATTCCTGAAGTTGAGCTTTTATCCATTTTCCTTGTTTTGGAAAGATAGTGAGTAAAACTTACTTCTTCATACTATCTTCTTGAAAAATCTGCCTGTTTTGAATTTTTCTGGCCATTCAGTACTTCAGAATAATTTCTTTAGGGCAGTGTCCTTTAAAGCCCTGAGGCCTTGTGAATGTTAAGTGACCATTAGCTGTGGGTTTAAAGCTGCCCTTGCAGTAAACAGCCAGAAGGCGTCAGCATATCTACATTTCCAACTCTGATTTTTTGTACAAGAGGGCTTTCCTGGAAATCGTGTTAGTAGGCTTCAAATTAGAGTGGAATGCGACAGCACAAACCCCCAAGAGCTTATATCTCCTTACTTGTTGTTTGTTTTTTAAATTTAATTTTTATTAGGTATCAGGACCAATTTGATAAAAAATGTTTCTCCTAGGTGGACAGAATGTGGTGTATCATACCAATGAATATGTGTTTTCATCTTTGGATCCTTTCCGGTGTTGGTTATTACAGAGTGATGAGTAGACCTCTCTTGGTATTCCATAGGCATTTTGTGATTATATATTTCATATGTATGAGTACATGTCTGTTAACGCCCTGATCGTAATTCATACATTCCTTACACCTTTCCATTTGCTTAAACAGAGTTTTTTTTCTTAATCCATGTTTTCCCTTCTCCTGGAAATAAGTTCATGAGTATCAATTTTTAGGTAACACCTAGAAGTGATGTCATAGGATATCTGTCTTTCAGTTTCTTTCTTACTTCAAGTTGGGTGATTATCTCTAGGTCCTTATATGGTGGTGCAAACGGCACTGTTTCATTGTTTTCCATGGCTTATATTCCATTGTTTACACTCACCACTTCCTCTTTGTGCATTTTTCTGTTGATGGACATTTTGGTTTCTTCCAAGTCTTGGCTATGTTAAATGTTTCTGCAGTGCAGGATTGCCCACCTGTGTCTTTTCCATTCTGCTCTGCTCAGGTGATAGGCGCAACAAAGGAACGACCAGATCACATGGTAGCTAAATTTTTACCCTTAAACGCACCTCCGTTATGCTATCACTACCGGGGGTTACCAGCTTCCATACCCCCAGCATCTAGAGGGTACACAGTTCTCTGAAAACACTTCAGCGTTTATTCTTTGTAGACTTTTTGCTGAAGAACATTCTGACGGCTGTGAGGTGAACATTTCTGTATTTGGATTTTCATGGCTTTATTAATTGCTGATGTGGAGCATTTTTCAGTTCCCTTTTATTTTAAAGGAAAAGAAAATACAAAATGTGGGTAAAGTATGCCTCTTGAAATTGTCTTCTTGAAATGTTGATGCGTTTTGAATTTACTGGTCGATTTACGACCCCAGGATTTTTTTTTTATGGCAGGTGTCATTTAAAGGCCTGCAAGTATTTTGAATATTAAGTGACGATTGGCCGTGTTGTGTGAAACGGCCAGAAGGCGGCAGCACTTCTCCTTACCAAATATGGTTACTAGGGCAACAGATCCATAATGGAAGTTGTGTTGTAGGTTGTAAATTAGAATGGAATGTGCCAGGAAAAGCCCCTTAAGATTAGGTCTCATTACTTCTTGTTCGTTTTTTTAAATTAATTTTTATTTCTTATCACAGCAAATTAGATGACAATGTTTTGCTTTTTCTAGGTGTGCAGGATGTGGTACTTTTACACATATACATATATCCCTTCATCTTCAGATCCTTTTCCCATGCAGGTTATGACACAATGTTGAGTAGTCTTCTCTTGGTATGCCGTAGGTTTCCGGTGCTTCTATATTTCACGTCTGTGTGTGTATCTGTGTTTACCCCAATATCTTAATGTATCCAATCCTCACACCTTTCCATTTTGTGAACCATAAGTTTGTTTAATGAGTCTGTGATTGCATTTCTCTGTGGAAATATCTTCCTTGGTATCAACTTTTAGGTAACACCCATAAGTGATATGATAGGATATGTGTCTTTCGCTTTCTCACTTACTACAAGTTGCATGACTACCCCTAGACTCCTGTATGGTCCTGCAAATGGCATTGTGTCATTTTTTGTCCTTGGCTCATATTGCATCTGTGCATGTAGGCGTTCTTCTTTGTCCACTCATCTCTTGATGGATGTTTTGGTTACTTCCATATCTTGGCTACTGTAATACTTCTACAGTGCAAATTTGCCTGCCTATGTCTTTCCAATTTTGTCTTCTTAGGATGTAGCCGGAGGAGTGGGCCTTCTGGATCATATAGTAGCTCAAGGTTTACCTTTTATAGGCCCCTCCAGTCCCTTCCCATTAGTGGCTCTTACCAGGTTACGTCCCACTTCAAATTGAGGGTATGAATTTCTCCAAAACCTCTTCAGCATGGATCGTTTGTATTTTTTTGTGGATGGTTATTCTCAGTGGTGTGAGCTGATACCTCTTTATGGTTGGATTTGCACGTGTCTCATACTCCCTTGAAACTGAGCTTTCAGGCATGTCCATTTTTTCCCAATCTGCTATTACAGCTGACTTCTTCAATTATTTTTCTTGAAGTATGTGCCACATTTTGAAATTGTTTGGCCTTTACCTGCGTCAAGACATTTGAAGGACAGTTTTCATTTGCAGCCCTGTAGTACTTGTGCATATGAAGTGCCCATTGGCACAGATTTCAAAGCTGCTGTTGCAGGTATCGGCCAGAGTGTGGCAAAATTTCTACGTTGCCCACTCTGTTACCTAGGGAAACGGACCTTCCTGCCAGTGGTGTTGCTCAGTTATAAATTAGAGTGCAGTGTGCCCTGATATACTCCCCAAAGACTTATGTCTCCTTTTTTATGTTGGTCTTTTAAAGTTAATTTATATTTCTGAGTGGAGTAATATTCTATTGTGTACATGGACCACTTCTTGTTTGTGCAATCCTCTGTTGATGGACATCTTCATTGCTTCAAAGTGTTGGCTGTGGTACATGTTGCTGGAGTGCAGTGTTGCCATCCTGTGACATTTGATTCTCATTTTCTCAGGTGATAGGCCCAACAGTGGGGATGATTCATTGACTGGTAGCTCAGTGGTTACCTTTTCAAAGCACCTCTATTGTGTTTTCATTCGTGGCTCTTACCACGTCCCAATGAACCCCGAGGGTACGCATTTTTCCACAACCCCTTCAGCATTTATTGTTTGCAGCATTTTTGCCGTTCTGACTGGTGTGAGCTGATAGGTTTTTTGTAATTTGGATTTGCATGTCTTTAATAATTCCTAAGATTCAGCATTTTCCCACACATTTCTCCTTTCTTAAGAAAAAATAATTGTGTGAGTACAATATACCACTTGATATTGTCTTCTTGGAAGGTTGCCCTCTTTTGAATTTGTGGTCCATTTGGGACCCCAGGATTTTTTTTGAGAGCAGGTGTCATTTACATGCCTGCAATGAGTGTGAATATTTAGTGACCATTAGCACTGGGTTAAAACTCGTGTTGTGGGAAAAGGCCACAAGGCGGCAGCATTTCTCCATTCCCAAATCTGGTTACCAGGCGAGCAGAGCCTTTCTTGAAATCCTGTTACTAGTTTGTAAATGAGAATGGAATGTGCCAGGGAAAATCCCCTGTAGTTTATGCCTCATTACTTCTTGTTCGTTGTTTTAATTGTTTTAATCGGGGTAATGATCAGAATACAGTTTGTCCTAGGTGTCAACAATCTGGTACTTTTGTACATCATATATACCTATTCATGTACAGATTCTTTTCCCATGTAAAGGATTACAGAGTGTTCTCTAGACGTCCCTTGCTATGTGCTCGGGCTTTTTGATATATGTACTTAATCTGTATTTGTATAGGTATGGGAAACCTAATCTTAATTTATCCATTGCCACCACCTTTCCTTTTAGATATGCACAGTTTCTTTCTCAAGTCTGTGTGTGTCCTTCTCTATGGAAATATGTCCATTTTTCTCAGTTCTTAGGTGACACCTATAAGTGATATCATAGGATATATGTCTTTTGCTTTCCAACTCACCTCATGATCTGTGATTATCTCTAGGCTCATCTATGGTACCTCAAAGAGCAGTGTTTCATTGTTATCCATGGCTAATATTCCGTTGTGTACATGGACCACTCCTTCTTTATCCATTCATCTGTTGATGGACATTTAGGTTGCTTCCATGTCTTGGCTATTGTGAATAAAGCTGCAGTGCAGCTTTTGCAGCCTGTGTCTTCTAGATTCTGGTCTTCTCAGGTGAGTGGCTTAGCAGTGGTCCTGCTGCATCGAATGGTAGCTCAATTTTTACTCTGAAATGCTGCTCCTTTCTGTTCTCATTATTGGCTGTTACCACTTTACATTGCACCAGCAGCTAGAGGGTACACAGTTCTCAAAAACCACTTAAGCATTCATTATTTGTGGACATTTTGCTGAGGCTCAGTCGACCTGTGTGAGTTGAAACCTTTTTGTAGATTAGATTTGCATGAGTGTAATAATTCCTGAAGTTGAGCTTTTATCCATTTTCCTTGTTTTGGAAAGACAGTGAGTAAAACTTACTTCTTCATACTATCTTCTTGAAAAATCTGCCTGTTTTGAATTTTTCTGGCCATTCAGTACTTCAGCACAATTTTTTTAGGGCAGTGTCCTGTAAAGCCCTGAGGCCTTGTGAATGTTAAGTGACCATTAGCTGTGGGTTTAAAGCTGCCCTTGCAGTAAACAGCCAGAAGGCGTCAGCATATCTACATTTCCAACTCTGATTTTTTGTACAAGAGGGCTTTCCTGGAAATCGTGTTAGTAGGCTTCAAATTAGAGTGGAATGCGACAGCACAAACCCCCAAGAGCTTATATCTCCTTACTTGTTGTTTGTTTTTTAAATTTAATTTTTATTAGGTATCAGGACCAATTTGATAAAAAATGTTTCTCCTAGGTGGACAGAATGTGGTGTATCATATCAATGTATCTGTGTTTTCATCTTTGGATCCTTTCCGGTGTTGGTTATTACAGAGTGATGAGTAGACCTCTCTTGGTATTCCATAGGCATTTTGTGATTATATATTTCATATGTATGAGTACATGTCTGTTAACGCCCTGATCGTAATTCATACATTCCTTACACCTTTCCATTTGCTTAAACAGAGTTTTTTTTCTTAATCCATGTTTTCCCTTCTCCTGGAAATAAGTTCATGCGTATCAATTTTTAGGTAACACCTAGAAGTGATGTCATAGGATATCTGTCTTTCAGTTTCTTTCTTACATCAAGTTGGGTGATTATCTCTAGGTCCTTATATGGTGGTGCAAACAGCACTGTTTCATTGTTTTCCATGGCTTATATTCCATTGTTTACACTCACCACTTCCTCTTTGTGCATTTTTCTGTTGATGGACATTTTGGTTTCTTCCAAGTCTTGGCTATGTTAAATGTTTCTGCAGTGCAGGATTGCCCGCCTGTGTCTTTTCCATTCTGCTCTGCTCAGGTGATAGGCGCAACAAAGGATTGACCAGATCACATGGTAGCTAAATTTTTACCCTTAAACGCACCTCCATTATATTATCACTACCGGGGGTTACAAGCTTCCATACCCCCAGCATCTAGAGGGTACACAGTTCTCTGAAAACACTTCAGCATTTATTCTTTGTAGACTTTTTGCTGAAGAACATTCTGACGGCTCTGAGGTCAACATTTCTTTTTTTTTTAAATTTTTTATTAGTTTCTGCTTTATAACAAAGTGAATTAGTCATACATATACATCTGTTCCCACATCCCTTCCCCCATGCATCTCCCTCCCTCCCACCCTCCCCATCCCACCCCTCCAGGCGGTCACAAAGCACCGAGCTGATCTCCCTGTGTTCTGCGGCTGCTTCCCACTATCTATCTACCTTACGCTTCGTAGTGTATATATGTCCTTGCCTCTCTTTCGCTTTGTCACAGCTTACCCGTCCCCCTCCCCATATCCTCTAGTCCATTCTCAAGTAGGTCTGTGTCTTTATTCCCGTTTTACCCCTAGGTTCTTCCTGACATTTTTTTTTTAATTCCATATATATGTGTTAGCATACGGTATTTGTCTTTCTCTTTCTGACTTACTTCACTCTGTATGACAGACTCTAGGTCTATCCACCTCATTACAAATAGCTCAGTTTCGTTTCTTTTTATGGCTGAGTAATATTCCATTGTATATATGTGCCACATCTTCTTTATCCATTCATCCGTTGATGGACACTTAGGTTGTTTCCAGCTCCGGGCTATTGTGAATAGAGCTGCAATGAACATTTTGGTACACGTCTCTTTTTGAATTATGGTTTTCTCAGGGTATATGCCTAGTAGTGGGATTGCTGGGTCATATGGTAGTTCTATTTTTAGTTTTTTAAGGAACCTCCTTACTGTTCTCCATAGTGGCTGTACCAATTCACATTCCCACCAGCAGTGCAAGAGTGTTCCCTTTTCTCCACACCCTCTCCAGCATTTATTGTTTCTAGATTTCTTGATGATGGCCATTCTGACTGGTGTGAGATGATATCTCATTGTAGTTTTGATTTGCATTTCTCTAATGATTAATGATGTTGAGCATTCTTTCATGTGTTTGTTGGCAGTCTGTATATCTTCTTTGGAGAAATGCCTATTTAAGTCTTCTGCCCATTTTTGGATTGGGTTGTTTGTTTTTTTGCTATTGAGCTGCATGAGCTGTTTATAAATTTTGGAGATTAATCCTTTGTCAGTTGCTTCATTTGCAAATATTTTCTCCCATTCTGAGGGTTGTCTTTTGGTCTTGTTTATGGTTTCCTTTGCTGTGCAAAAGATTTGAAGTTTCATTAGGTCCCATTTGTTTATCTTTGTTTTTAGTTCCATTTCTCTAGGAGGTGGGTCCAAAAGGATCTTGCTGTGATTTATGTCATAGAGTGTTCTACCTATGTTTTCCTGTAAGAATTTGATAGTGTCTGGCCTTACATTTAGGTCTTTAATCCATTTTGAGCTTATTTTTGTGTATGGTGTTAGGGAATGATCTAGTCTCAAACTTTTACATGTCCCTGTCCAGTTTTACCAGCACCACTTATTGAAGAGGCTATCCTTTCTCCACTGTACATTCCTGCCTCCTTTATCAAAGATAAGTTGGCCATATGTGCGTGGGTTTATCTCTGGGCTTTCTATCCTGATCCACTGATCTATCTTTCTGTTTTTATGCCAGTACCACACTGTCTTAATTACTGTAGCTTTGTAGTATAGTCTGAAGTCAGGGAGCCTGATTCCTCCAGCTCCGTTTTTCGTTCTCAAGATTGCTTTGGCTATTCGGGGTCTTTTGTTTTTCCAAACAAATTTTGAAACTTATTGTTCTAGTTCTGTGAAAAATGCCAGTGGTAGTTTGATAGGGATTGCATTGAATCTGTAGATTGCTTTGGGTAGTAGAGTCATTTTCACTATATTGATTCTTCCAATCCAGGAGCATGGTATATCTCTCCATCTATTTGTATCATCTTTAATTTCTTTCATCAGTGTCTTATAATTTTCTGCATACAGGTCTTTTGTCTCCTTAGGTAGGTTTATTCCTAGATATTTTATTCTTTTTGTTGCAATGGTAAATGGGAGTGTTTTCTTGATTTCATTTTCAGATTTTTCATCATTAGTGTACAGGAATGCCAGAGATTTCTGTACGTTAATTTTGTATTCTGCTACTTTACCAAATTCATTGATTAGCTCTAGTAGTTTTTCGGTAGCATCTTTAGGATTCTCTATGTATAGTATCATGTCATCTGCAAACAATGACAGCTTTACTTCTTCTTTTCCAATTTGGATTCCTTTTATTTCCTTTTCTTCTCTGATTGCTGTGGCTAAAACTTCCAAAACTATGTTGAATAAGAGTGGTGAGAGTGGGCAGCCTTGTCTTGTTCCTGATCTTAGTGGAAATGGTTTCAGTTTTTCACCATTGCGGACAATGTTGGCTGTGGGTTTGTCATATATGGCCTTTATTATATTGAGGAAAGTTCCCTCTATGCCTACTTTCTGCAGAGTTTTTATCATAAATGGGTGTTGAATTTTGTCGAAAGCTTCCTCTGCATCTATTGAGATGATCATATGGTTTTTCTCCTTCAACTTGTTAATATGGTGTATCACATTGATTGATTTGCGTATATTGAAGAATCCTTGCATTCCTGGAATAAACCCCACTTGATCATGGTGTATGATCCTTTTAATGTGCTGTTGGATTCTGTTTGCTAGTATTTTGTTGAGGATTTTTGCATCTATGTTCATCAGTGATATTGGCCTGTAGTTTTCTTTCTTTGTGACATCCTTGCCTGGTTTTGGTATCAAGGTGATGGTGGCCTCGTAGAATGAGTTTGGGAGTGTTCCTTCCTCTGATATTGTTTGGAAGAGTTTGAGAAGGATGGGTGTTAGCTCTTCTCTAAATGTTTGATAGAATTCGCCTGTGAAGCCATCTGGTCCTGGGCTTTTGTTTGTTGGAAAATTTTTAATCACAGTTTCAATTTCAGTGCTTGTGATTGGTCTATTCATATTTTCTATTTCTTCCTGAGTCAGTCTTGGTAGGTTGTGCATTTCTAAGAATTTGTCCATTTCTTCCAGGTTGTCCATTTTATTGGCATAGAGTTGCTTATAGTAATCTCTCATGATCTTTTGTATTTCTGCAGTGTCAGTTGTTACTTCTCCTTTTTCATTTCTAATTCTATTGATTTGAGTCTTCTCCCTTCTTTTCTTGATGAGTCTGGCTAATGGTTTGTCAATTTTGTTTATCTTCTCAAAGAACCAGCTTTTAGTTTGTTTGATCTTTGCTATCGTTTCCTTCATTTCTTTTTCATTTATTTCTGATCTGATCTTTATGATTTCTTTCCTTCTGCTAACTTTGGGGGTTTTTTGTTCTTCTTTCTCTAATTGCTTTAGGTGCAGGGTCAGGTTGTTTACTCGAAATGTTTCCTGTTTCTTAAGGTGGGATTGTATTGCTATAAACTTCCCCCTTAGAACTGCTTTTGCTGCATCCCATAGGTTTTGGGTCGTCGTGTCTCCATTGTCATTTGTTTCTAGGTATTTTTTAATTTCCTCTTTGATTTCTTCAGTGATCACTTCGTTATTGAGTAGTGTATTGTTCAGCCTCCATGTGTTTGTATTTTTTACAGATCTTTTCCTGTAATTGATGTCTAGTCTCATAGCATTGTGGTCAGAAAAGATACTTGATACAATTTCAATTTTCTTAAATTTACCAAGGCTTGATTTGTGACCCAAGATATGATCTATCCTGGAGAATGTTCCATGAGCACTTGAGAAAAATGTGTATTCTGTTGTTTTTGGATGGAATGTCCTATAAATATCAACTAAGTCCATCTTGTTTAATGTATCATTTAAAGCTTGTGTTTCCTTATTTATTTTCATTTTGGATGATCTATCCATTGGTGAAAGTGGGGTGTTAAAGTCCCCTACTATGATTGTGTTACTGTCGATTTCCCCTTTTATGGCTGTTAGTATTTGCCTTATGTATTGAGGTGCTCCTATGTTGGGTGCATAAATATTTACAATTGTTATGTCTTCTTGGATCGATCCCTTTATCGTTATGTAGTGTCCTTCTTTGTCTCTTCTAATAGTCTTTATTTTAAAGTCTATTTTGTCTGATATAAGAATTGCTACTCCAGCTTTCTTTTGATTTCCATTTGCATGGAATATCTTTTTCCATCCCCTTACTTTCAATCTGTATGTGTCTCTAGGTCTGAAGTGGGTCTCTTGTAGACAGCATATATATGGGTCTTGTTTTTGTATCCATTCAGCCACTCTGTGTCTTTTGGTGGGAGCATTTAGTCCATTTACATTTAAGGTAATTATTGATATGTATGTTCCTATTCCCATTTCCTTAATGGCTTTGGGTTCGTTATTGTAGGTCTTTTCCTTCTGTTGTGTTTCTTGCCTAGAGAAGTTCCTTTAGCATTTGTTGTAAAGCTGGTTTGGTGGTGCTGAACTCTCTCAGCTTTTGCTTGTCTGTAAACGTTTTAATTTCTCCATCAAATCTGAATGAGATCCTTGCTGGGTAGAGTAATCTTGGTTGCAGGTTTCTCTCCTTCATCACTTTCATTATGTCCTGCCACTGCCTTCTGGCTTGTAGAGTTTCTGCTGAGAGATCAGCTGTTAACCTGATGGGGATTCCCTTGTGTGTTATTTGTTGTTTTTCCCTTGCTGCTTTTAATATGATTTCTTTGTGTTTAATTTTTGACAGTTTGATTAATATGTGTCTTGGCGTATTTCTCCTTGGATTTATTCTGTATGGGACTCTCTGTGCCTCCTGGACTTGATTAACTATTTCCTTTCCCATATTAGGGAAGTTTTCAACTATAATCTCTTCAAATATTTTCTCAGTCCCTTTCTTTTTCTCTTCTTCTTCTGGAACCCCTATAATTCGAATGTTGGTGCGTTTAATGTTGTCCCAGAGGTCTCTGATACTGTCCTCTGTTCTTTTCATTCTTTTTTCTTTATTTTGCTCTGCATTAGTTATTTCCACTATTTTATCTTCCACCTCACTTATCTGTTCTTCTGCCTCAGTTATTCTGCTACTGATCCCATCTAGAGTATTTTTCATTTCATTTATTGTGTTTTTAATCGATGCTTGATTCATCTTTAATTCTTCTAGGTCCTTGTTCACTGTTTCTTGCATATTGTCTATTCTATTTCCAAGATTTTGGATCTTCGAAATAGAATCTTGGATCAGCTTTACTATCATTATTCTGAATTCTTTTTCAGGCATACTGCCTATTACCTCTTCATTTGTTAGGTCTGGTAGGGTTTTATCTTGCTCCTTCACCTGCTGTGTGTTTTTCTGCTTTCTCATTTTGCTTATGTTACTGTGTTTGGGGTCTCCTTTTTGCAGGCTGCAGATTCGTAGTTCCCGTTGTTTTTGGTGTCTGTCCCCCGTGGCTAAGGTTGTTTCAGTAGGTTGTGTAGGCTTCCTGGTGGGGGGGACTAATGCCTGTGTTCTGGTGGCCGAGGCTCGATCTTGCCTTTCTGGTGGACAGGTCCACGTCCGGTGGTGTGTTTTGGGGTGCCTGTGGCCTTATGTTTTTAGGTAGCCTCTCTGCTAATGGGTGGGGTTGTGTTCCTGCCTTGCTAGTTGCTTGGCATAGGGTGACCAGCACTGTAGCTTGCTGGTCGTTGACTGAAGCTGGGTGCTGGTGTTGAGATGGAGATCCCTGGGAGATTTTCGCTGCTTGATATTATGTGGAGCTGGGAGGTCTCTTGTGGACCCGTGTCCTGAAGTTGGCTCTCCCACTTCAGAGGCACAGCACTGACTCCTGGCTGCAGCACCAAGAGCCTTTCATCCACCCGGCTCAGAATAACAGTGAGAAAAAGTAGAAAGAAAGAATTAGTAGAAGAAAGAAAGAGAGAGGGGAAGAAAGGAAGAAGGGAAGGAAGGAAGGAAGAAAGAAAGAAAGGAGGGAGGGAGGGAGGAAGGATGGAAAGAAAGAAGGAAAGAAAGAAGGAAAGAAAGGAGGGAGGGAGGGAAGAATGAAAGCAAAAGGAAGAGTGAATGGAAGAAGGGAGGGAGGGAGGGAGGAAGGAAAGAAAGAAAGAAAGACAGGAGGGAGGGAGGGAGGAAGGAAAGAAAAAGAAAGTGGAAAGAAGAAGGGTGGGAGGGAGGGAGGAAAGAAAAAGAAAGAAGGAAAGGAGGAGCGGAGGGAGGGAGGGAGGAAGGAAAGGAAAAGAAAGTGGAAAGAGGAAGGGTGGGAGGGAGGGAGGGAGGATAGAAAAAGAAAGAAGGAAAGGAGGAGCGGAGGGAGGGAGGGAGGAAGGAAAGAAAAAGAAAGTGGAAAGAGGAAGGGTGGGAGGGAGGAAAGAAAAAGAAAGAAGGAAAGGAGGAGCGGAGGGAGGGAGGAAGGGAAGGTAGGAAAAAAAGAAAGAACAGGTAAAGTAAAATAGAATAAAGTATGAAATATAGTAGCGTTATTAAAATTAAAAAGTAATTATTGAAAAAAAACACGGACCGATAGAACCCAGGGACATATGGTGGAAGCAAAGCTATACAGAGAGAATCTTACACAGAAGATTACACATACACATTCGCAAAAAGAGAGCAGGGGGAAAAATCAAAAATCTTGCTCTCCAAGTCCACCTCCTCAATTTGGGATAATTCGTTGTAAAAAGAGGAAAAGGGCGAGAAGTCTGAAATCTTGCTAAGTCCACCTCCTTAATCTGGGATAATTCGTTGTAAAAAGAGGAAAAAGGGGGGAAAGTCTTAAATCTTGTCCTCAAAGTCCACTTCCTCAATTTGGGATGGTTCGCTGTCTATTTATGCACTCCACAGACGCAGGGTACATCAAACGGACTGTGGAGCTTTAATCCGCTGCCTCCGAGGCTGCACAGAGAGATTTCCCTGTCTCTGCTCTCACAACTCCCGGGTCTCAGCCTTGGGCCTGGCCCCGCCTCTGCGCGTAGGTCGCCGGAGGGCGTCCGTTCTTCACTCAGACAGGACGGGTTTAAAGGAGCCGCTGATTCGGGGGCTCTGGCTCACTCAGGCAGAGGGGAGGGAGGGGCGCGCAGTGTGGGGCGGGCCTGCGGCGGCAGAGGCCGGCGTGACGTTGCAGCAGCCCGTGGCGCTCCGTGCGCCCTCCTGGGAAAGCCGTCCCCGGGTCCCGGGACCCCGGCAGTGGCGGGGTGCACAGGCCCCCCGGAAGGCGGGGCGGACAGTGACCCGCGCTCGCACACAGGCCCCGCGGCGGCGGCGGCCGGCGGCGGCGGTGGGCGGCGGCAGCGGCGGGCGGCGGCGGCGGCGGCGGCGGCAGCGGCGGCGGCAGCGGCGGCAGCGGCGGCAGCAGCAGCAGCCGCCCCAGCGTCCCACGCCCGTCTCCGAGGTCCGCGCCTTACCCGCGGCTCGCGCCTGTCTCCAGCGCCTCCCCAAGCAGCCCTCTTAATGCCCTCTCCTCGCGCACCAGGCAACAAAAGGGAAAAAAAGTCTCTTGCCTCTCCGGTATCTCCAGACCCTTTCCCCGGACTCCCTCCGGGCTAGCCGTGGTGCACTAACTCCTTCAGGCTCTTTTCCTGCCGCGAGCCCCAGTCCTCTGCCTGCGCTCCGACTGAAAGCCGATACCCGATCCTCAGCTCCCAGCCCCGCCCGCCCCGGCGGCCGAGCAGACAAGCCTCTCGGGCTGGTGTGTGCCTGAGGGCACCGATCCTCTGTGCCAGAATCTCTCCGCTTTGCCCTCCGCACCCCTGTTGCTGTGCTCTCCTCCGCTACTCCGAAGCTTTCCCCCTCCGCCACCTGCAGTCTCCGCCCGCGAAGGGGCTTGTACTGTGTAGAAACCTTCCCTCCTTCACGGCTCCCTCCCACTGGTGCAGGTCCCGTCCATATCCTATTGTCTCTGTTTATTCTTTTTTTTTCTTTTGACCTACCCAGGTATGTGGGGAGTTTCTTGCCTTTTGGGGGGTCTGAGGTCTTCTGTCAGCGTTCAGTAGGTGTTCTGTTGGAGTTGTTCCACGTGTAGATGAATTTCTGATGTATCTGTGGGGAGGAAGGTGATCTCCGCGTCTTACTCTTCCGCCATCTTCCCTTTGTCCCTCTGAACATTTCTGTATTTGGATTTTCATGGCTTTATTAATTGCTGATGTGGAGCATTTTTCAGTTCCCTTTTATTTTAAAGGAAAAGAAAATACAAAATGTGGATAAAGTATGCCTCTTGAAATTGTCTTCTTGAAAGGTTGACGAGTTTTGAATTTACTGGTCGATTTACGACCGCAGGATTTTTTTTTTTTGATGGCAGGTGTCGTTTACAGGCCTGCAAGTATTTTGAATATTAAGTGACGATTGACCCTGTTGCGTGAAACGGACAAGAGGCGGCAGCACTTCTCCTTACCAAATATGGTTACTAGGGCAACAGATCCATAATGGAAGTTGTGTTGTAGGTTGTAAATTAGAATGGAATGTGCCAGGAAAAGCCCCTTAAGATTAGGTCTCATTATTTCTTGTTCGTTTTTTAATTAATTTTTATTTCTTATCACAGCAAATTAGATGACAATGTTTTGTTTTTTCTAGGTGTGCAAGATGTGGTACTTTTACACATATACATATATCTCTTCAACTTCAGATCCTTTTCCCATGCAGGTTATGACACAATGTTGAGTACTCTTCTCTTGGTATGCCGTAGGTTTGCGGTGCTTCTATATTTCACGTCTGTTTGTGTATCTGTGTTTACCCCAATATCTTAATGTATCCAATCCTCACACCTTTCCATTTTGTGAACCATAAGTTTGTTTAATGAGTCTGTTATTGCATTTCTCTGTGGAAATATCTTCATTGGTATCAACTTTTAGGTAATACCCATAAGTGATATGATAAGATATGTGTCCTTCGCTTTCTCACTTACTGCAAGTTGCATGATTACCCCTAGACTCCTGTATGGTCCTGCAAAGGGCATTGTGTCATTTTTTGTCCTTGGCTAATACTCCATCTGTACATGTACGCGTTCTTCTTTGTCCACTCATCTCTTGATGGATGTTTGGGTTACTTCCATGTCTTGGCTACTGTAATACTTCTACAGTGCAAATTTGCCCACCTGTGTCTTTCCAATTTGTCTTCTTAGGATGTAGCCTGAGGAGTGGGCCTTCTGGATCTTATAGTAGCTCAAGGTTTACCTTTTATAGGCCCCTCCAGTCTCTTCCCATTAGTGGCTCTTACCAGGTTACGTCCCACTTCAAATTGAGGGTATGAATTTCTCCAAAACCTCTTCAGCGTGGATCGTTTATATTTTTTTGTGGACTGTTATTCTCAGTGGTGTGAGCTGATACCTCTTTATGGTTGGATTTGAACGTGTCTCATACTCCCTTGAAACTGAGCTTTCAGGCATGTCCATTTTTTCCCAATCTGCTATTACAGCTGACTTCTTCAATTATTTTTCTTGAAGTATGTGCCACATTTTGAAATTGTTTGGCCTTTACCTGCGTCAAGACATTTGAAGGACAGTTTTCATTTGCAGCCCTGTAGTACTTGTGCATATGAAGCGCCCATTGGCACAGATTTCAAAGCTGCTGTTGCAGGTATCGGCCAGAGTGTGGCAGCATTTCTACGTTGCCCACTCTGTTACCTAGGGAAACGGTCCTTCCTGCCACTGGTGTTGTTCAGTTATAAATTAGAGTGCAGTGTGCCCTGATATACTCCCCAAAGGCTTATGTCTCCTTTGTTATCTTGGTTTTTTAAAGTTAATTTATATTTCTGAGTGGAGTAATATTCTATTGTGTACATGGACCACTTCTTCTTTGTGCAATCCTCTGTTGATGGACATTTTCATTGCTTCAAAGAGTTGGCTGTGGTACATATTGCTGGAGTGCAGGGTTGCCATCCTGTGACTTTTGATTCTCATTTTCTCAGGTGATAGGCCCAACAGTGGGGATGATTCATTGACTGGTTGCTCAGTGGTTACCTTTTCAAAGCACCCCCATTGTGTTTTCATTCGTGGCTCTTACCACGTCCCAATGAACCCCGAGGGTACGCATTTTTCCACAACCCCTTCAGCATTTATTGTTTGCAGCATTTTTGCCGTTCTGACTGGTGTGAGCTGATAGGATTTTTGTAATTTGGATTTGCATGTCTTTAATAATTCCTAAGATTCAGCATTTTCCCACACATTTCTCCTTTCTTAAGAAAAAAAATTGTGTGAGTAAAATATACCTCTTGAAATTGTCTTCTTGGAAGGTTGCCCTCTTTTGAATTTGTGGTCCATTTGGGACCCCAGGATTTTTTCTGAAAGCAGGTGTCATTTACATGCCTGCAATGAGTGTGAATATTTAGTGACCATTAGCACTGGGTTAAAACTGGTGTTGTGGGAAACGGCCACAAGGCGGCAGCATTTCTCTATTCCCAAATCTGGTTACCAGGGGAGCAGAGCCTTTCTTGAAATCCTGTTACTAGTTTGTAAATCAGAGTGGAATGTGCCACGGAAAAGCCCCTGTAGTTTATGCCTCATTACTTCTTGTTCGTTGTTTTAATTGTTTTAATCGGGGTAATGATCAGAATACAGTTCGTCCTAGGTGGCAACATTCTGGTACTTTTGTACATCATATATACCTATTCATGTACAGATTCTTTTCCCATGTAAAGGATTACAGAGTGTTCTCTAGACGTCTGTTGCTATGTGCTCGGGCTTTTTGATATATGTACTTAATCTGTATTTGTATAGGTATGGGAAACCTAATCTTAATTTATCCATTGCCACCACCTTTCCTTTTAGATATGCATACTTTCTTTCGCAAGTCTGTGTGTGTCTTTCTCTATGGAAATATGTCCATTTCTCTCAGTTCTTAGGTGACACCTATAAGTGATATCATAGGATATACGTCTTTTGCTTTCCAACTTACCTCATGATCTGTGATTATCTCTAGGCTCATCAATGGTACCTCAAAGAGCAGTGTTTCATTGTTATCCATGGCTAATATTCCGTTGTGTACATGGACCACTCCTTCTTTATCCATTCATCTGTTGATGGACATTTAAGTTGCTTCCATGTCTTGGCTATTGTGAATAAAGCTGCAGTGCAGCTTTTGCAGCCTGTGTCTTCTAGATTCTGGTCTTCTCAGGTGAGAGGCAAAGCAGTGGGCCTGCTGCATCAAATTGTAGCTCAAGTTTTACTGTTAAATGCTGCTCCTTTCTGTTCTCATTATTGGCTGTTACCACTTTACATGGCACCAGCAGCTAGAGGGTACACAGTTCTCAAAAACCACTTAAGCATTCATTATTTGTGGCCATTTTGCTGAGGCTCAGTCGACCTGTGTGAGTTGAAACCTTTTTGTAGATTAGATTTGCATGAGTGTAATAATTCCTGAGGTTGAGCTTTTATCCATTTTCCTTTTTTTGGAAAGACAGTGAGTAAAACTTACTTCTTCATACTACCTTCCAAAAAAATTTGCCTGTTTGGAATTTTTCTGGTCATTCCCTACTTCAGCACAATTTCTTTAGGGCAGTGTCCTTTAAAGCCCTGAGGCTTTGTGAATGTTAAGTGACCATTAGCTGTGGGTTTAAAGCTGCCCTTGCAGTAAACAGCCAGAAGGCGTCAGCATATCTACATTTTCAACTCTGATTTTTTGTACAAGAGGGCTTTCCTGGAAATCGTGTTAGTAGGCTTCAAATTAGAGTGGAATGTGACAGCACAAACCCCCAAGAGCTTATATCTCCTTACTTGTTGTTTGTTTTTTAAATTTAATTTTTATTAGGTATCAGGACCAATTTGATAAAAAATGTTTCTCCTAGGTGGACAGAATGTGGTGTATCATACCAATGAATATGTGTTTTCATCTTTGGATCCTTTCCGGTGTTGGTTATTACAGAGTGATGAGTAGACCTCTCTTGGTATTCCATAGGCATTTTGTGATTATATATTTCATATGTATGAGTACATGTCTGTTAACGCCCTGATCGTAATTCATACATTCCTTACACCTTTCCATTTGCTTAAACAGAGTTTTTTTTCTTAATCCATGTTTTCCCTTCTCCTGGAAATAAGTTCATGAGTATCAATTTTTAGGTAACACCTAGAAGTGATGTCATAGGATATCTGTCTTTCAGTTTCTTTCTTACTTCAAGTTGGGTGATTATCTCCAGGTCCTTATATGGTGGTGCAAACGGCACTGTTTCATTGTTTTCCATGGCTTATATTCCATTGTTTACACTCACCACTTCCTCTTTGTGCATTTTTCTGTTGATGGACATTTTGGTTTCTTCCAAGTCTTGGCTATGTTAAATGTTTCTGCAGTGCAGGATTGCCCGCCTGTGTCTTTTCCATTCTGCTCTGCTCAGGTGATAGGCGCAACACAGGACCGACCAGATCACATGGTAGCTAAATTTTTACCCTTAAACGCACCTCCGTTATGCTATCACTACCGGGGGTTACCAGCTTCCATACCCCCAGCATCTAGAGGGTACACAGTTCTCTGAAAACACTTCAGCGTTTATTCTTTGTAGACTTTTTGATGAAGAACATTCTGACGGCTGTGAGGTGAACATTTCTGTATTTGGATTTTCATGGCTTTATTAATTGCTGATGTGGAGCATTTTTCAGTTCCCTTTTATTTTAAAGAAAAAGAAAATACAAAATGTGGGTAAAGTATGCCTCTTGAAATTGTCTTCTTGAAATGTTGATGCGTTTTGAATTTACTGGTCGATTTACGACCCCAGGATTTTTTTTTGATGGCAGGTGTCATTTACAGGCCTGCAAGTATTTTGAATATTAAGTGACGATTGACCCTGTTGCGTGAAACGGACAAGAGGCGGCAGCACTTCTCCTTACCAAATATGGTTACTAGGGCAACAGATCCATAATGGAAGTTGTGTTGTAGGTTGTAAATTAGAATGGAATGTGCCAGGAAAAGCCCCTTAAGATTAGGTCTCATTACTTCTTGTTCGTTTTTTTAAATTAATTTTTATTTCTTATCACAGCAAATTAGATGACAATGTTTTGCTTTTTCTAGGTGTGCAGGATGTGGTACTTTTACACATATACATATATCCCTTCATCTTCAGATCCTTTTCCCATGCAGGTTATGACACAATGTTGAGTAGTCTTCTCTTGGTATGCCGTAGGTTTCCGGTGCTTCTATATTTCACGTCTGTGTGTGTATCTGTGTTTACCCCAATATCTTAATGTATCCAATCCTCACACCTTTCCATTTTGTGAAACATAAGTTTGTTTAATGAATCTGTGATTGCATTTCTCTGTGGAAATATCTTCCTTGGTATCAACTTTTAGGTAACACCCATAAGTGATATGATAAGATATGTGTCTTTCACTTTCTCACTTACTACAAGTTGCATGACTACCCCTAGACTCCTGTATGGTCCTGCAAATGGCATTGTGTCATTTTTTGTCCTTGGCTCATATTGCATCTGTGCATGTAGGCGTTCTTCTTTGTCCACTCATCTCTTGATGGATGTTTTGGTTACTTCCATGTCTTGGCTACTGTAATACTTCTACAGTGCAAATTTGCCTGCCTATGTCTTTCCAATTTTGTCTTCTTAGGATGTAGCCTGAGGAGTGGGCCTTCTGGATCATATAGTAGCTCAAGGTTTACCTTTTCTAGGCCCCTCCAGTCCCTTCCCATTAGTGGCTCTTACCAGGTTACGTCCCACTTCAAATTGAGGGTATGAATTTCTCCAAAACCTCTTCAGCATGGATCGTTTGTATTTTTTTGTGGATGGTTATTCTCAGTGGTGTGAGCTGATACCTCTTTATGGTTGGATTTGCACGTGTCTCATACTCCCTTGAAACTGAGCTTTCAGGCATGTCCATTTTTTCCCAATCTGCTATTACAGCTGACTTCTTCAATTATTTTTCTTGAAGTATGTGCCACATTTTGAAATTGTTTGGCCTTTACCTGCGTCAAGACATTTGAAGGACAGTTTTCATTTGCAGCCCTGTAGTACTTGTGCATATGAAGTGCCCATTGGCACAGATTTCAAAGCTGCTGTTGCAGGTATCGGCCAGAGTGTGGCAGCATTTCTACGTTGCCCACTCTGTTACCTAGGGAAAAGGACCTTCCTGCCAGTGGTGTTGCTCAGTTATAAATTAGAGTGCAGTGTGCCCTGATATACTCCCCAAAGACTTATGACTCCTTTTTTATGTTGGTCTTTTAAAGTTAATTTATATTTCTGAGTGGAGTAATATTCTATTGTGTACATGGACCACTTCTTGTTTGTGCAATCCTCTGTTGATGGACATCTTCATTGCTTCAAAGTGTTGGCTGTGGTACATATTGCTGGAGTGCAGTGTTGCCATCCTGTGACATTTGATTCTCATTTTCTCAGGTGATAGGCCCAACAGTGGGGATGATTCATTGACTGGTTGCTCAGTGGTTACCTTTTCAAAGCACCCCCATTGTGTTTTCATCCGTGGCTCTTACCACGTCCCAATGAACCCCGAGGGTACGCATTTTTCCACAACCCCTTCAGCATTTATTGTTTGCAGCAGGTTTGCCGTTCTGACTGGTGTGAGCTGAGAGGATTTTTGTAATTTGGATTTGCATGTCTTTAATAATTCCTAAGATTCAGCATTTTCCCACACATTTCTCCTTTCTTAAGAAAAAAAATTGTGTGAGTAAAATATACCTCTTGAAATTGTCTTCTTGGAAGGTTGCCCTCTTTTGAATTTGTGGTCCATTTGGGACCCCAGGGTTTTTTTTGAAAGCAGGTGTCATTTACATGCCTGCAATGAGTGTGAATATTTAGTGACCATTAGCACTGGGTTAAAACTGGTGTTGTGGGAAACGGCCACAAGGCGGCAGCATTTCTCTATTCCCAAATCTGGTTACCAGGGGAGCAGAGCCTTTCTTGAAATCCTGTTACTAGTTTGTAAATTAGAGTGGAATGTGCCACGGAAAAGCCCCTGTAGTTTATGCCTCATTACTTCTTGTTCGTTGTTTTAATTGTTTTAATCGGGGTAATGATCAGAATACAGTTCGTCCTAGGTGGCAACATTCTGGTACTTTTGTACATCATATATACCTATTCATGTACAGATTCTTTTCCCATGTAAAGGATTACAGAGTGTTCTCTAGACGTCTGTTGCTATGTGCTCGGGCTTTTAGATATATGTACTTAATCTGTATTTGTATAGGTATGGGAAACCTAATCTTAATTTATCCATTGCCACCACCTTTCCTTTTATATATGCATACTTGCTTTCGCAAGTCTGTGTGTGTCTTTCTCTATGGAAATATGTCCATTTCTCTCAGTTCTTAGGTGACACCTATAAGTGATATCATAGGATATACGTCTTTTGCTTTCCAACTTACCTCATGATCTGTGATTATCTCTAGGCTCATCAATGGTACCTCAAAGAGCAGTGTTTCATTGTTATCCATGGCTAATATTCCGTTGTGTACATGGACCACTCCTTCTTTATCCATTCATCTGTTGATGGACATTTAGGTTGCTTCCATGTCTTGGCTATTGTGAATAAAGCTGCAGTGCAGCTTTTGCAGCCTGTGTCTTCTAGATTCTGGTCTTCTCAGGTGAGAGGCAAAGCAGTGGGCCTGCTGCATCGAATGGTAGCTCAAGTTTTACTGTTAAATGCTGCTCCTTTCTCTTCTCATTATTGGCTGTTACCACTTTACATGGCACCAGCAGCTAGAGGGTACACAGTTCTCAAAAACCACTTAAGCATTCATTATTTGTGGCCATTTTGCTGAGGCTCAGTCGACCTGTGTGAGTTGAAACCTTTTTGTAGATTAGATTTGCATGAGTGTAATAATTCCTGAAGTTGAGCTTTTATCCATTTTCCTTGTTTTGGAAAGACAGTGAGTAAAACTTACTTCTTCATACTATCTTCTTGAAAAATCTGCCTGTTTTGAATTTTTCTGGCCATTCAGTACTTCAGCACAATTTTTTTAGGGCAGTGTCCTTTATAGCCCTGAGGCCTTGTGAATGTTAAGTGACCATTAGCTGTGGGTTTAAAGCTGCCCTTGCAGTAAACAGCCAGAAGGCGTCAGCATATCTACATTTCCAACTCTGGTTTTTTGTACAAGAGAGCTTTCCTGGAAATCGTGTTAGTAGGCTTCAAATTAGAGTGGAATGTGACAGCACAAACCCCCAAGAGCTTATATCTCCTTACTTGTTGTTTCTTTTTTAAATTTAATTTTTATTAGGTATCAGGACCAATTTGATAAAAAATGTTTCTCCTAGGTGGACAGAATGTGGTGTATCATATCAATGTATCTGTGTTTTCATCTTTGGGTCCTTTCCGGTGTTGGTTATTACAGAGTGATGAGTAGACCTCTCTTGGTATTCCATAGGCATTTTGTGATTATATATTTCATATGTATGAGTACATGTCTGTTAACGCCCTAATCGTAATTCATACATTTCTTACAACTTTCCATTTGCTTAAACAGAGTTTTTTTTCTTAATCCATGTTTTCCCTTCTCCTGGAAATAAGTTCATGAGTATCAATTTTTAGGTAACACCTAGAAGTGATGTCATAGGATATCTGTCTTTCAGTTTCTTTCTTACATCAAGTTGGGTGATTATCTCTAGGTCCTTATATGGTGGTGCAAACGGCACTGTTTCATTGTTTTCCATGGCTTATATTCCATTGTTTACACTCACCACTTCCTCTTTGTGCATTTTTCTGTTGATGGACATTTTGGTTTCTTCCAAGTCTTGGCTATGTTAAATGTTTCTGCAGTGCAGGATTGCCCGCCTGTGTCTTTTCCATTCTGCTCTGCTCAGGTGATAGGTGCATCAAAGGACCGACCACACCACATGGTAGCTAAATTTTTACCCTTAAACGCACCTCCGTTATGTTATCTCTACCGGGTGTTACCAGCTTCCATCCCCCCAGCATCTAGAGGGTACACAGTTCTCTGAAAGCACTTCAGCGTTTATTCTTTGTAAACTTTTTGCTGAAGAACATTCTGACGGCTGTGAGGTGAACATTTCTGTATTTGGATTTTCATGGCTTTATTAATTGCTGATGTGGAGCATTTTTCAGTTCCCTTTTATTTTAAAGGAAAAGAAAATACAAAATGTGGGTAAAGTATGCCTCTTGAAATTGTCTTCTTGAAATGTTGATGCGTTTTGAATTTACTGGTCGATTTACGACCCCAGGATTTTTTTTTGATGGCAGGTGTCACTTACAGGCCTGCAAGTATTTTGAATATTAAGTGATGATTGGCCGTGTTGTGTGAAATGTCCAGAAGGCGGCAGCACTTCTCCTTACCAAATCTGGTTACTAGGGCAACAGATCCATAATGGAAGTTGTGTTGTAGGTTGTAAATTAGAATGGAATGTGCCAGGAAAAGCCCCTTAAGATTAGGTCTCATTACTTCTTGTTCGTTTTTTTAATTAATTTTTATTTCTTATCACAGCAAATTAGATGACAATGTTTTGTTTTTTCTAGGTGTGCAAGATGTGGTACTTTTACACATATACATATATCCCTTCATCTTCAGATCCTTTTCCCATGCAGGTTATGACACAATGTTGAGTAGTCTTCTCTTGCTATGCCGTAGGTTTTCGGTGCTTCTATATTTCACGTCTGTGTGTGTATCTGTTTTTACCCCAATATATTAATGTATCCAATCCTCACACCTTTCCATTTTGTGAACCATAAGTTTGTTTAATGAATCTGTGATTGCATTTCTCTGTGGAAATATCTTCATTGGTATCAACTTTTAGGTAACACCCATAAGTGATATGATAAGATATGTGTCTTTCGCTTTCTCACTTACTACAAGTTGCATGATTACCCCTAGACTCCTGTATGGTCCTGCAAATGGCATTGTGTCATTTTTTGTCCTTGGCTCATATTGCATCTGTGCATGTATGCGTTCTTCTTTGTCCACTCATCTCTTGATGGATGTTTTGGTTACTTCCATGTCTTGGCTACTGTAATACTTCTACAGTGCAAATTTGCCTGCCTATGTCTTTCCAATTTTGTCTTCTTAGGATGTAGCCTGAGGAGTGGGCCTTCTGGATCATATAGTAGCTCAAGGTTTACCTTGTATAGGCCCCTCCAGTCTCTTCCCATTAGTGGCTCTTACCAGGTTACGTCCCACTTCAAATTGAGGGTATGAATTTCTCCAAAACCTCTTCAGCATGGATCGTTTGTATTTTTTTGTGGATGGTTATTCTCAGTGGTGTGAGCTGATACCTCTTTATGGTTGGATTTGCACGTGTCTCATACTCCCTTGAAACTGAGCTTTCAGGCATGTCCATTTTTTCCCTATCTGCTATTACAGCTGACTTCTTCAATTTTTTTCTTGATGTATGTGCCACATTTTGAAATTGTTTGGCCTTTACCTGCGTCAAGACATTTGAAGGACAGTTTTCATTTGCAGCCCTGTAGTACTTGTGCATATGAAGTGCCCATTGGCACAGATTTCAAAGCTGCTGTTGCAGGTATCGGCCAGAGCGTGGCAGCATTTCTACGTTGCCCACTCTGTTACCTAGGGAAACCGACCTTCCTGCCAATGGTGTTGCTCAGTTATAAATTAGAGTGCAGTGTGCCCTGATATACTCCCCAAAGGCTTATGTCTCCTTTGTTATGTTGGTTTTTTAAAGTTAATTTATAATTTTTATGTGGAGTAATATTCGATTGTGTACATGGACCACTTCTTGTTTGTGCAATCCTTTGTTGATGGACATCTTCATTGCTTCAAAGTCTTGGCTGTGGTAAATATTGCTGGAGTGCAGTGTTGCCATCCTGTGACTTTTGATTCTCATTTTCTCAGGTGATAGGCCCAACAGTGGGGATGATTCATTGACGGGTTGTTCAGTGGTTACATTTTCAAAGCACCCCCATTGTGTTTTCATTCGTGGCTCTTACCACGTCCCAATGAACCCCGAGGGTACTCATTTTTCCACAACCCCTTCAGCATTTACTGTTTGCAGCATGTTTGCCGTTCTGACTGGTGTGAGCTGAGAGGTTTTTTGTAATTTGCATTTGCATGTCTTTAATAATTCCTAAGATTCAGCATTTTCCCACACATTTCTCCTTTGTTAAGAAAAAATAATTGTGTGAGTACAATATACCTCTTGATATTGTCTTCTTGGAAGGTTGCCCTCTTTTGAATTTGTGGTCCATTTGGGATCCCAGGATTTTTTTTGAGAGCAGGTGTCATTTACATGCCTGCAATGAGTGTGAATATTTAGTGACCATTAGCACTGGGTTAAAACTGGTGTTGTGGGAAACGGCCACAAGGCGGCAGCATTTCTCCATTCCCAAATCTGGTTACCAGGCGAGCAGAGCCTTTCTTGAAATCCTGTTACTAGTTTGTAAATTAGAATGGAATATGACAGGGAAAAGCCCCAGTAGTTTATGCCTCATTACTTCTTGTTCGTTGTTTTAATTGTTTTAATCGGGGTAATGATCAGAATACAGTTTGTCCTAGGTGTCAACAATCTGGTACTTTTGTACATCATATATACCTATTCATGTACAGATTCTTTTCCCATGTAAAGGATTACAGAGTGTTCCCTAGACGTCCGTTGCTGTGTGCTCGGGCTTTTTGATATATGTACTTAATCTGTATTTGTATAGGTATGGGAAACCTAATCTTAATTTATCCATTGCCACCACCTTTCCTTTTAGATATGCACAGTTTCTTTCTCAAGTCTGTGTGTGTCTTTCTCTATGGAAATATGTCCATTTTTCTCAGTTCTTAGGTGACACCTATAAGTGATATCAGAGGATATATGTCTTTTGCTTTCCAACTCACCTCATGATCTGTGATTATCTCTAGGCTCATCTATGGTACCTCAAAGAGCAGTGTTTCATTGTTATCCATGGCTAATATTCCGTTGTGTACATGGACCACTCCTTCTTTATCCATTCATCTGTTGATGGACATTTAGGTTGCTTCCATGTCTTGCCTATTGTGAATAAAGCTGCAGTGCAGCTTTTGCAGCCTGTGTCTTCTAGATTCTGGTCTTCTCAGGTGAGTGGCTTAGCAGTGGGCTTGCTGCATCGAATGGTAGCTCAATTTTTACTGTTAAATGCTGCTCCTTTCTGTTCTCATTATTGGCTGTTACCACTTTACATGGCACCAGCAGCTAGAGGGTACACAGTTCTCAAAAACCACTTAAGCATTCATTATTTGTGGCCATTTTGCTGAGGCTCAGTCGACCTGTGTGAGTTGAAACCTTTTTGTAGATTAGATTTGCATGAGTGTAATAATTCCTGAAGTTGAGCTTTTATCCATTTTCCTTGTTTTGGAAAGACAGTGAGTAAAACTTACTTCTTCATACTATCTTCTTGAAAAATCTGCCTGTTTTGAATTTTTCTGGCCATTCAGTACTTCAGCACAATTTTTTTAGGGCAGTGTCCTTTATAGCCCTGAGGCCTTGTGAATGTTAAGTGACCATTAGCTGTGGGTTTAAAGCTGCCCTTGCAGTAAACAGCCAGAAGGCGTCAGCATATCTACATTTCCAACTCTGGTTTTTTGTACAAGAGAGCTTTCCTGGAAATCGTGTTAGTAGGCTTCAAATTAGAGTGGAATGTGACAGCACAAACCCCCAAGAGCTTATATCTCCTTACTTGTTGTTTCTTTTTTAAATTTAATTTTTATTAGGTATCAGGACCAATTTGATAAAAAATGTTTCTCCTAGGTGGACAGAATGTGGTGTATCATATCAATGTATCTGTGTTTTCATCTTTGGGTCCTTTCCGGTGTTGGTTATTACAGAGTGATGAGTAGACCTCTCTTGGTATTCCATAGGCATTTTGTGATTATATATTTCATATGTATGAGTACATGTCTGTTAACGCCCTAATCGTAATTCATACATTTCTTACAACTTTCCATTTGCTTAAACAGAGTTTTTTTTTCTTAATCCATGTTTTCCCTTCTCCTGGAAATAAGTTCATGAGTATCAATTTTTAGGTAACACCTAGAAGTGATGTCATAGGATATCTGTCTTTCAGTTTCTTTCTTACATCAAGTTGGGTGATTATCTCTAGGTCCTTATATGGTGGTGCAAACGGCACTGTTTCATTGTTTTCCATGGCTTATATTCCATTGTTTACACTCACCACTTCCTCTTTGTGCATTTTTCTGTTGATGGACATTTTGGTTTCTTCCAAGTCTTGGCTATGTTAAATGTTTCTGCAGTGCAGGATTGCCCGCCTGTGTCTTTTCCATTCTGCTCTGCTCAGGTGATAGGTGCATCAAAGGACCGACCACACCACATGGTAGCTAAATTTTTACCCTTAAACGCACCTCCGTTATGTTATCTCTACCGGGTGTTACCAGCTTCCATCCCCCCAGCATCTAGAGGGTACACAGTTCTCTGAAAGCACTTCAGCGTTTATTCTTTGTAAACTTTTTGCTGAAGAACATTCTGACGGCTGTGAGGTGAACATTTCTGTATTTGGATTTTCATGGCTTTATTAATTGCTGATGTGGAGCATTTTTCAGTTCCCTTTTATTTTAAAGGAAAAGAAAATACAAAATGTGGGTAAAGTATGCCTCTTGAAATTGTCTTCTTGAAATGTTGATGCGTTTTGAATTTACTGGTCGATTTACGACCCCAGGATTTTTTTTTGATGGCAGGTGTCACTTACAGGCCTGCAAGTATTTTGAATATTAAGTGATGATTGGCCGTGTTGTGTGAAATGTCCAGAAGGCGGCAGCACTTCTCCTTACCAAATCTGGTTACTAGGGCAACAGATCCATAATGGAAGTTGTGTTGTAGGTTGTAAATTAGAATGGAATGTGCCAGGAAAAGCCCCTTAAGATTAGGTCTCATTACTTCTTGTTCGTTTTTTTAATTAATTTTTATTTCTTATCACAGCAAATTAGATGACAATGTTTTGTTTTTTCTAGGTGTGCAAGATGTGGTACTTTTACACATATACATATATCCCTTCATCTTCAGATCCTTTTCCCATGCAGGTTATGACACAATGTTGAGTAGTCTTCTCTTGCTATGCCGTAGGTTTTCGGTGCTTCTATATTTCACGTCTGTGTGTGTATCTGTTTTTACCCCAATATATTAATGTATCCAATCCTCACACCTTTCCATTTTGTGAACCATAAGTTTGTTTAATGAATCTGTGATTGCATTTCTCTGTGGAAATATCTTCATTGGTATCAACTTTTAGGTAACACCCATAAGTGATATGATAAGATATGTGTCTTTCGCTTTCTCACTTACTACAAGTTGCATGATTACCCCTAGACTCCTGTATGGTCCTGCAAATGGCATTGTGTCATTTTTTGTCCTTGGCTCATATTGCATCTGTGCATGTATGCGTTCTTCTTTGTCCACTCATCTCTTGATGGATGTTTTGGTTACTTCCATGTCTTGGCTACTGTAATACTTCTACAGTGCAAATTTGCCTGCCTATGTCTTTCCAATTTTGTCTTCTTAGGATGTAGCCTGAGGAGTGGGCCTTCTGGATCATATAGTAGCTCAAGGTTTACCTTGTATAGGCCCCTCCAGTCTCTTCCCATTAGTGGCTCTTACCAGGTTACGTCCCACTTCAAATTGAGGGTATGAATTTCTCCAAAACCTCTTCAGCATGGATCGTTTGTATTTTTTTGTGGATGGTTATTCTCAGTGGTGTGAGCTGATACCTCTTTATGGTTGGATTTGCACGTGTCTCATACTCCCTTGAAACTGAGCTTTCAGGCATGTCCATTTTTTCCCTATCTGCTATTACAGCTGACTTCTTCAATTTTTTTCTTGATGTATGTGCCACATTTTGAAATTGTTTGGCCTTTACCTGCGTCAAGACATTTGAAGGACAGTTTTCATTTGCAGCCCTGTAGTACTTGTGCATATGAAGTGCCCATTGGCACAGATTTCAAAGCTGCTGTTGCAGGTATCGGCCAGAGCGTGGCAGCATTTCTACGTTGCCCACTCTGTTACCTAGGGAAACCGACCTTCCTGCCAATGGTGTTGCTCAGTTATAAATTAGAGTGCAGTGTGCCCTGATATACTCCCCAAAGGCTTATGTCTCCTTTGTTATGTTGGTTTTTTAAAGTTAATTTATAATTTTTATGTGGAGTAATATTCGATTGTGTACATGGACCACTTCTTGTTTGTGCAATCCTTTGTTGATGGACATCTTCATTGCTTCAAAGTCTTGGCTGTGGTAAATATTGCTGGAGTGCAGTGTTGCCATCCTGTGACTTTTGATTCTCATTTTCTCAGGTGATAGGCCCAACAGTGGGGATGATTCATTGACGGGTTGTTCAGTGGTTACATTTTCAAAGCACCCCCATTGTGTTTTCATTCGTGGCTCTTACCACGTCCCAATGAACCCCGAGGGTACTCATTTTTCCACAACCCCTTCAGCATTTACTGTTTGCAGCATGTTTGCCGTTCTGACTGGTGTGAGCTGAGAGGTTTTTTGTAATTTGCATTTGCATGTCTTTAATAATTCCTAAGATTCAGCATTTTCCCACACATTTCTCCTTTGTTAAGAAAAAATAATTGTGTGAGTACAATATACCTCTTGATATTGTCTTCTTGGAAGGTTGCCCTCTTTTGAATTTGTGGTCCATTTGGGATCCCAGGATTTTTTTTGAGAGCAGGTGTCATTTACATGCCTGCAATGAGTGTGAATATTTAGTGACCATTAGCACTGGGTTAAAACTGGTGTTGTGGGAAACGGCCACAAGGCGGCAGCATTTCTCCATTCCCAAATCTGGTTACCAGGCGAGCAGAGCCTTTCTTGAAATCCTGTTACTAGTTTGTAAATTAGAATGGAATATGACAGGGAAAAGCCCCAGTAGTTTATGCCTCATTACTTCTTGTTCGTTGTTTTAATTGTTTTAATCGGGGTAATGATCAGAATACAGTTTGTCCTAGGTGTCAACAATCTGGTACTTTTGTACATCATATATACCTATTCATGTACAGATTCTTTTCCCATGTAAAGGATTACAGAGTGTTCCCTAGACGTCCGTTGCTGTGTGCTCGGGCTTTTTGATATATGTACTTAATCTGTATTTGTATAGGTATGGGAAACCTAATCTTAATTTATCCATTGCCACCACCTTTCCTTTTAGATATGCACAGTTTCTTTCTCAAGTCTGTGTGTGTCTTTCTCTATGGAAATATGTCCATTTTTCTCAGTTCTTAGGTGACACCTATAAGTGATATCAGAGGATATATGTCTTTTGCTTTCCAACTCACCTCATGATCTGTGATTATCTCTAGGCTCATCTATGGTACCTCAAAGAGCAGTGTTTCATTGTTATCCATGGCTAATATTCCGTTGTGTACATGGACCACTCCTTCTTTATCCATTCATCTGTTGATGGACATTTAGGTTGCTTCCATGTCTTGCCTATTGTGAATAAAGCTGCAGTGCAGCTTTTGCAGCCTGTGTCTTCTAGATTCTGGTCTTCTCAGGTGAGTGGCTTAGCAGTGGGCTTGCTGCATCGAATGGTAGCTCAATTTTTACTGTTAAATGCTGCTCCTTTCTGTTCTCATTATTGGCTGTTACCACTTTACATGGCACCAGCAGCTAGAGGGTACACAGTTCTCAAAAACCACTTAAGCATTCATTATTTGTGGCCATTTTGCTGAGGCTCAGTCGACCTGTGTGAGTTGAAACCTTTTTGTAGATTAGATTTGCATGAGTGTAATAATTCCTGAAGTTGAGCTTTTATCCATTTTCCTTGTTTTGGAAAGACAGTGAGTAAAACTTACTTCTTCATACTATCTTCTTGAAAAATCTGCCTGTTTTGAATTTTTCTGGCCATTCAGTACTTCAGCACAATTTTTTTAGGGCAGTGTCCTTTATAGCCCTGAGGCCTTGTGAATGTTAAGTGACCATTAGCTGTGGGTTTAAAGCTGCCCTTGCAGTAAACAGCCAGAAGGCGTCAGCATATCTACATTTCCAACTCTGGTTTTTTGTACAAGAGAGCTTTCCTGGAAATCGTGTTAGTAGGCTTCAAATTAGAGTGGAATGTGACAGCACAAACCCCCAAGAGCTTATATCTCCTTACTTGTTGTTTCTTTTTTAAATTTAATTTTTATTAGGTATCAGGACCAATTTGATAAAAAATGTTTCTCCTAGGTGGACAGAATGTGGTGTATCATATCAATGTATCTGTGTTTTCATCTTTGGGTCCTTTCCGGTGTTGGTTATTACAGAGTGATGAGTAGACCTCTCTTGGTATTCCATAGGCATTTTGTGATTATATATTTCATATGTATGAGTACATGTCTGTTAACGCCCTAATCGTAATTCATACATTTCTTACAACTTTCCATTTGCTTAAACAGAGTTTTTTTTTCTTAATCCATGTTTTCCCTTCTCCTGGAAATAAGTTCATGAGTATCAATTTTTAGGTAACACCTAGAAGTGATGTCATAGGATATCTGTCTTTCAGTTTCTTTCTTACATCAAGTTGGGTGATTATCTCTAGGTCCTTATATGGTGGTGCAAACGGCACTGTTTCATTGTTTTCCATGGCTTATATTCCATTGTTTACACTCACCACTTCCTCTTTGTGCATTTTTCTGTTGATGGACATTTTGGTTTCTTCCAAGTCTTGGCTATGTTAAATGTTTCTGCAGTGCAGGATTGCCCGCCTGTGTCTTTTCCATTCTGCTCTGCTCAGGTGATAGGTGCATCAAAGGACCGACCACACCACATGGTAGCTAAATTTTTACCCTTAAACGCACCTCCGTTATGTTATCTCTACCGGGTGTTACCAGCTTCCATCCCCCCAGCATCTAGAGGGTACACAGTTCTCTGAAAGCACTTCAGCGTTTATTCTTTGTAAACTTTTTGCTGAAGAACATTCTGACGGCTGTGAGGTGAACATTTCTGTATTTGGATTTTCATGGCTTTATTAATTGCTGATGTGGAGCATTTTTCAGTTCCCTTTTATTTTAAAGGAAAAGAAAATACAAAATGTGGGTAAAGTATGCCTCTTGAAATTGTCTTCTTGAAATGTTGATGCGTTTTGAATTTACTGGTCGATTTACGACCCCAGGATTTTTTTTTGATGGCAGGTGTCACTTACAGGCCTGCAAGTATTTTGAATATTAAGTGATGATTGGCCGTGTTGTGTGAAATGTCCAGAAGGCGGCAGCACTTCTCCTTACCAAATCTGGTTACTAGGGCAACAGATCCATAATGGAAGTTGTGTTGTAGGTTGTAAATTAGAATGGAATGTGCCAGGAAAAGCCCCTTAAGATTAGGTCTCATTACTTCTTGTTCGTTTTTTTAATTAATTTTTATTTCTTATCACAGCAAATTAGATGACAATGTTTTGTTTTTTCTAGGTGTGCAAGATGTGGTACTTTTACACATATACATATATCCCTTCATCTTCAGATCCTTTTCCCATGCAGGTTATGACACAATGTTGAGTAGTCTTCTCTTGCTATGCCGTAGGTTTTCGGTGCTTCTATATTTCACGTCTGTGTGTGTATCTGTTTTTACCCCAATATATTAATGTATCCAATCCTCACACCTTTCCATTTTGTGAACCATAAGTTTGTTTAATGAATCTGTGATTGCATTTCTCTGTGGAAATATCTTCATTGGTATCAACTTTTAGGTAACACCCATAAGTGATATGATAAGATATGTGTCTTTCGCTTTCTCACTTACTACAAGTTGCATGATTACCCCTAGACTCCTGTATGGTCCTGCAAATGGCATTGTGTCATTTTTTGTCCTTGGCTCATATTGCATCTGTGCATGTATGCGTTCTTCTTTGTCCACTCATCTCTTGATGGATGTTTTGGTTACTTCCATGTCTTGGCTACTGTAATACTTCTACAGTGCAAATTTGCCTGCCTATGTCTTTCCAATTTTGTCTTCTTAGGATGTAGCCTGAGGAGTGGGCCTTCTGGATCATATAGTAGCTCAAGGTTTACCTTGTATAGGCCCCTCCAGTCTCTTCCCATTAGTGGCTCTTACCAGGTTACGTCCCACTTCAAATTGAGGGTATGAATTTCTCCAAAACCTCTTCAGCATGGATCGTTTGTATTTTTTTGTGGATGGTTATTCTCAGTGGTGTGAGCTGATACCTCTTTATGGTTGGATTTGCACGTGTCTCATACTCCCTTGAAACTGAGCTTTCAGGCATGTCCATTTTTTCCCTATCTGCTATTACAGCTGACTTCTTCAATTTTTTTCTTGATGTATGTGCCACATTTTGAAATTGTTTGGCCTTTACCTGCGTCAAGACATTTGAAGGACAGTTTTCATTTGCAGCCCTGTAGTACTTGTGCATATGAAGTGCCCATTGGCACAGATTTCAAAGCTGCTGTTGCAGGTATCGGCCAGAGCGTGGCAGCATTTCTACGTTGCCCACTCTGTTACCTAGGGAAACCGACCTTCCTGCCAATGGTGTTGCTCAGTTATAAATTAGAGTGCAGTGTGCCCTGATATACTCCCCAAAGGCTTATGTCTCCTTTGTTATGTTGGTTTTTTAAAGTTAATTTATAATTTTTATGTGGAGTAATATTCGATTGTGTACATGGACCACTTCTTGTTTGTGCAATCCTTTGTTGATGGACATCTTCATTGCTTCAAAGTCTTGGCTGTGGTAAATATTGCTGGAGTGCAGTGTTGCCATCCTGTGACTTTTGATTCTCATTTTCTCAGGTGATAGGCCCAACAGTGGGGATGATTCATTGACGGGTTGTTCAGTGGTTACATTTTCAAAGCACCCCCATTGTGTTTTCATTCGTGGCTCTTACCACGTCCCAATGAACCCCGAGGGTACTCATTTTTCCACAACCCCTTCAGCATTTACTGTTTGCAGCATGTTTGCCGTTCTGACTGGTGTGAGCTGAGAGGTTTTTTGTAATTTGCATTTGCATGTCTTTAATAATTCCTAAGATTCAGCATTTTCCCACACATTTCTCCTTTGTTAAGAAAAAATAATTGTGTGAGTACAATATACCTCTTGATATTGTCTTCTTGGAAGGTTGCCCTCTTTTGAATTTGTGGTCCATTTGGGATCCCAGGATTTTTTTTGAGAGCAGGTGTCATTTACATGCCTGCAATGAGTGTGAATATTTAGTGACCATTAGCACTGGGTTAAAACTGGTGTTGTGGGAAACGGCCACAAGGCGGCAGCATTTCTCCATTCCCAAATCTGGTTACCAGGCGAGCAGAGCCTTTCTTGAAATCCTGTTACTAGTTTGTAAATTAGAATGGAATATGACAGGGAAAAGCCCCAGTAGTTTATGCCTCATTACTTCTTGTTCGTTGTTTTAATTGTTTTAATCGGGGTAATGATCAGAATACAGTTTGTCCTAGGTGTCAACAATCTGGTACTTTTGTACATCATATATACCTATTCATGTACAGATTCTTTTCCCATGTAAAGGATTACAGAGTGTTCCCTAGACGTCCGTTGCTGTGTGCTCGGGCTTTTTGATATATGTACTTAATCTGTATTTGTATAGGTATGGGAAACCTAATCTTAATTTATCCATTGCCACCACCTTTCCTTTTAGATATGCACAGTTTCTTTCTCAAGTCTGTGTGTGTCTTTCTCTATGGAAATATGTCCATTTTTCTCAGTTCTTAGGTGACACCTATAAGTGATATCAGAGGATATATGTCTTTTGCTTTCCAACTCACCTCATGATCTGTGATTATCTCTAGGCTCATCTATGGTACCTCAAAGAGCAGTGTTTCATTGTTATCCATGGCTAATATTCCGTTGTGTACATGGACCACTCCTTCTTTATCCATTCATCTGTTGATGGACATTTAGGTTGCTTCCATGTCTTGCCTATTGTGAATAAAGCTGCAGTGCAGCTTTTGCAGCCTGTGTCTTCTAGATTCTGGTCTTCTCAGGTGAGTGGCTTAGCAGTGGGCTTGCTGCATCGAATGGTAGCTCAATTTTTACTGTTAAATGCTGCTCCTTTCTGTTCTCATTATTGGCTGTTACCACTTTACATGGCACCAGCAGCTAGAGGGTACACAGTTCTCAAAAACCACTTAAGCATTCATCATTTGTGGACATTTTGCTGAGGCTCAGTTGACCTGTGTGGGTTGAAACCTTTTTGTAGATTAGATTTGCATGAGTGTAATAATTCCTGAAGTTGAGCTTTTATCCATTTTCCTTGTTTTGGAAAGACAGTGAGTAAAACTTACTTCTTCATACTATCTTCTTGAAAAATCTGCCTGTTTTGAATTTTTATGGCCATTCAGTACTTCAGCACAATTTTTTTAGGGCAGTGTCCTTTAAAGCCCTGAGGCCTTGTGAATGTTAAGTGACCATTAGCTGTGGGTTTAAAGCTGCCCTTGCAGTAAACAGCCAGAAGGCGTCAGCATATCTACATTTCCAACTCTGGTTTTTTGTACAAGAGAGCTTTCCTGGAAATCGTGTTAGTAGGCTTCAAATTAGAGTGGAATGTGACAGCACAAACCCCCAAGAGCTTATATCTCCTTACTTGTTGTTTCTTTTTTAAATTTAATTTTTATTAGGTATCAGGACCAATTTGATAAAAAATGTTTCTCCTAGGTGGACAGAATGTGGTGTATCATATCAATGTATCTGTGTTTTCATCTTTGGGTCCTTTCTGGTGTTGGTTATTACAGAGTGATGAGTAGACCTCTCTTGGTATTCCATAGGCATTTTGTGATTATATACTTTATATGTATGAGTACGTGTGTGTTAACGCCCTGATCGTAATTCATACATTCCTTACACCTTTCCATTTGCTTAAACAGAGTTTTTTTTCTTAATCCATGTTTTCCCTTCTCCTGGAAATAAGTTCATGAGTATCAATTTTTATGTAACACCTAGAAGTGATGTCATAGGATATCTGTCTTTAACTTTCTTTCTTACTTCAAGTTGGGTGATTATCTCTAGGTCCTTATATGGTGGTGCAAACGGCACTGTTTCATTGTTTTCCATGGCTTATATTCCATTGTTTACACTCACCACTTCCTCTTTGTGCATTTTTCTGTTGATGGACATTTTGGTTTCTTCCAAGTCTTGGCTATGTTAAATCTTTCTGCAGTGCCGGTTTGCCCGCCTGTGTCTTTTCCATTCTGCTCTGCTCAGGAGATAGGTGCATCAAAGGACCGACCACACCACATGGTAGCTAAATTTTTACCCTTAAACGCACCTCCGTTATGTTATCTCTACCGAGTGTTACCAGCTTCCATCCCCCAAGCATCTAGAGGGTACACAGTTCTCTGAAAGCACTTCAGCGTTTATTCTTTGTAAACTTTTTGCTGAAGAACATTCTGACGGCTGTGAGGTGAACATTTCTGTATTTGGATTTTCATGGCTTTATTAATTGCTGATGTGGAGCATTTTTCAGTTCCCTTTTATTTTAAAGGAAAAGAAAATACAAAATGTGGGTAAAGTATGCCTCTTGAAATTGTCTTCTTGAAACGTTGACGAGTTTTGAATTTACTGGTCGATTTACGACCCCAGGATTTTTTTTGATGGCAGGTGTCATTTACAGGCTTGCAAGTATTTTGAATATTAAGTAATGATTGGCCGTGTTGTGTGAAATGTCCAGAAGGCGGCAGCACTTCTCCTTACCAAATCTGGTTACTAGGGCAACAGATCCATAATGGAAGTTGTGTTGTAGGTTGTAAATTAGAATGGAATGAGCCAGGAAAAGCCCCTTAAGATTAGGTCTCATTACTTCTTGTTTGTTTTTTTAATTAATTTTTATTTCTTATCACAGCAAATTAGATGACAATGTTTTGTTTCTTCTAGGTGTGCAACATGTGGTACTTTTACACATATACATATATCCCTTCATCTTCAGATCCTTTTCCCATGCAGGTTATGACACAATGTTGAGTAGTCTTCTCTTGCTATGCTGTAGGTTTTCGGTGCTTCTATATTTCACGTCTGTGTGTGTATCTGTGTTTACCCCAATATCTTAATGTATCCAAATCTCACACCTTTGCATTTTGTGAACCATAAGTTTGTTTAATGAATCTGTGATTGCATTTCTCTGTGGAAATATCTTCATTGGTATCAACTTTTAGGTAACACCCATAAGTGATATGATAAGATATGTGTCTTTCGCTTTCTCACTTACTACAAGTTGCATGATTACCCCTAGACTCCTGTATGGTCCTGCAAATGTCATTGTGTCATTTTTTGTCCTTGGCTCATATTGCATCTGTGCATGTATGTGTTCTTCTTTGTCCACTCATCTCTTGATGGATGTTTTGGTTACTTCCATGTCTTGGCTACTGTAATACTTCTACAGTGCAAATTTGCCTGCCTATGTCTTTCCAATTTTGTCTTCTTAGGATGTAGCCTGAGGAGTGGGCCTTCTGGATCATATAGTAGCTCAAGGTTTACCTTTTCTAGGCCCCTCCAGTCCCTTCCCATTAGTGGCTCTTACCAGGTTACGTCCCACTTCAAATTGAGGGTATGAATTTCTCCAAAACCTCTTCAGCATGGATCGTTTGTATTTTTTTGTGGATGGTTATTCTCAGTGGTGTGAGCTGATACCTCTTTATGGTTGGATTTGCACGTGTCTCATACTCCCTTGAAACTGAGCTTTCAGGCATATCCATTTTTTCGCTATCTGCTATTACAGCTGACTTCTTCAATTTTTTTCTTTAAGTATGTGCCACAGTTTGAAATTTTTTGGCCTTTACCTGCGTCAAGACATTTGAAGGACAGTTTTCATTTGCAGCCCTGTAGTACTTGTGCATATGAAGTGCCCATTGGCACAGATTTCAAAGCTGCTGTTGCAGGTATCGGCCAGAGCGTGGCAGCATTTCTACGTTGCCCACTCTGTTACCTAGGGAAATGGACCTTCCTGCCAGTGGTGTTGCTCAGTTATAAATTAGAGTGCAGTGTGCCCTGATATACTCCCCAAAGGCTTATGTCTCCTTTGTTATCTTGGTTTTTTAAAGTAAATATATAATTTTTAGGTGGAGTAATATTCTATTGTGTACATGGACCACTTCTTCTTTGTGCAATCCTTTGTTGATGGACATCTTCATTGCTTCAAAGTCTTGGCTGTGGTAAATATTGCTGGAGTGCAATGTTGCCATCCTGTGACTTTTGATTCTCATTTTCTCAAGTGATAGGCCCAACAGTGGGGATGATTCATTGACGGGTAGTTCAGTGGTTATATTTTCAAAGCACCTCCATTGTGTTTTCATTCGTGGCTCTTACCACGTCCCAATGAACCCCAAGGGTACGCATTTTTCCACAACCCCTTCAGCATTTACTGTTTGCAGCATGTTTGCCGTTCTGACTGGTGTGAGCTGAGAGGTTTTTTGTAATTTGGATTTGCATGTCTTTAATAATTCCTAAGATTCAGCATTTTCCCACACATTTCTCCTTTCTTAAGGAAAAATAATTGTGTGAGTACAATATACCTCTTGATATTGTCTTCTTGGAAGGTTGCCCTCTTTTGAATTTGTGGTCCATTTGGGACCCCAGGATTTTTTTTGAGAGCAGGTGTCATTTACATGCCTGCAATGAGTGTGAATATTTAGTGACCATTAGCACTGGGTTAAAACTGGTTTTGTGGGAAACGGCCACAAGGCGGCAGCATTTCTCCATTCCCAAATCTGGTTACCAGGCGAGCAGAGCCTTTCTTGAAATCCTGTTACTAGTTTGTAAATTAGAATGGAGTGTGCCAGGGAAAAGCCCCTGTAGTTTATGCCTCATTACTTCTTGTTCGTTGTTTTAATTGTTTTAATCGGGGTAATGATCAGAATACAGTTTGTCCTAGGTGTCAACAATCTGGTACTTTTGTACATCATACATACCTATTCGTGTACAGATGCTTTTCCAATGTAAAGGATTACAGAGTGTTCTCTAGACGTCCCTTGCTATTTGCTCGGGCTTTTTGATATATGTACTTAATCTGTATTTGTATAGGTATGGGAAACCTAATCTTAATTTATTCATTGCCACCACCTTTCCTTTTAGATATGCATACTTTCTTTCGCAAGTCTGTGTGTGTCTTTCTTTATGGAAATACGTCCATTTCTCTCAGTTCTTAGGTGACACCTATAAGTGATATCATAGGATATATGTCTTTTGCTTTCCAACTCACCTCATGATCTGTGATTATCTCTAGGCTCATCTATGGTACCTCAAAGAGCAGTGTTTCATTGTTATCCATGGCTAATATTCCGTTGTGTACATGGACCACTCCTTCTTTATCCATTCATCTGTTGATGGACATTTAGGTTGCTTCCATGTCTTGGCTATTGTGAATAAAGCTGCAGTGCAGCTTTTGCAGCCTGTGTCTTCTAGATTCTGGTCTTCTCAGGTGAGAGGCAAAGCGGTGGGCCTGCTGCATCGAATGGTAGCTCAATTTTTACTGTTAAATGCTGCTCCTTTCTGTTCTCATTATTGGCTGTTACCACTTTACATGGCACCAGCAGCTAGAGGGTACACAGTTCTCAAAAACCACTTAAGCATTCATTATTTGTGGACATTTTGCTGAGGCTCAGTTGACCTGTGTGAGTTGAAACCTTTTTGTAGATTAGATTTGCATGAGTGTAATAATTCCTGAAGTTGAGCTTTTATCCATTTTCCTTGTTTTGGAAAGACAGTGAGTAAAACTTACTTCTTCATACTATCTTCATGAAAAGTTTGCCTGTTTTGAATTTTTCTGGCCATTCAGTACTTCAGCACAATATTTTTAGGGCAGTGTCCTTTAAAGCCCTGAGGCCTTGTGAATGTTAAGTGACCATTAGCTGTGGGTTTAAAGCTGCCCTTGCAGTAAACAGCCAGAAGGCATCAGCATATCTACATTTCCAACTCTGGTTTTTTCTACAAGAGAGCTTTCCTGGAAATCGTGTTAGTATGCTTCAAATTAGAGTGGAATGTGACAGCACAAACCCCCAAGAGCTTATATCTCCTTACTTGTTGTTTCTTTTTTAAATTTAATTTTTATTAGGTATCAGGACCAATTTGATAAAAAATGTTTCTCCTAGGTGGACAGAATGTGGTGTATCATATCAATGTATCTGTGTTTTCATCTTTGGATCCTTTCCGCTGTTGGTTATTACAGACTGATGAGTAGACCTCTCTTGGTATTCCATAGGCATTTTGTGATTATATACTTCATATGTATGAGTACGTGTCTGTTAACGCCCTGATCGTAATTCATACATTCTTTACACCTTTCCATTTGGTTAAACAGAGTTTTTTCCTTAATCCATGTTTTCCCTTCTCCTGGAAATAACTTCATGAGTATCAATTTTTAGGTAACACCTAGAACTGATGTCGTAGGATATCTGTCTTTCAGTTTCTTTCTTACATCAAGTTGGGTGATTATCTCTAGGTCCTTATATGGTGGTGCAAACAGCACTGTTTCATTGTTTTCCATGGCTTATATTCCATTGTTTACACTCACCACTTCCTCTTTGTGCATTTTTCTGTTGATGGACATTTTGGTTTCTTCCAAGTCTTGGCTATGTTAAATGTTTCTGCAGTGCCGGTTTGCCCACCTCTGTCTTTTCCATTCTGCTCTGCTCAGGAGATAGGTGCATCAAAGGACCGACCACACCACATGGTAGCTAAATTTTTACCCTTAAACGCACCTCCGTTATGTTATCTCTACCGGGTGTTACCAGCTTCCATCCCCCCAGCATCTAGGGGGTACACAGTTCTCTGAAAGCACTTCAGCGTTTATTCTTTGTAAACTTTTTGCTGAAGAACATTCTGACGGCTGTGAGGTGAACATTTCTGTATTTGGATTTTCATGGCTTTATTAATTGCCGATGTGGAGCATTTTTCAGTTCCCTTTTATTTTAAAGGAAAAGAAAATACAAAATGTGGGTAAAGTATGCCTCTTGAAATTGTCTTCTTGAAATGTTGAAGAGTTTTGAATTTACTGGTCGATTTACGACCCCAGGATTTTTTTTTGATGGCAGGTGTCATTTACAGGCCTGCAAGTATTTTGAATATTAAGTGATGATTGGCCGTGTTGTGTGAAATGGCCAGAAGGCGGCAGCACTTCTCCTTACCAAATCTGGTTACTAGGGTAACAGATCCATAATGGAAGTTGTGTTGTAGGTTGTAAATTAGAATGGAATGTGCCAGGAAAAGCCCCTTAAGATTAGGTCTCATTACTTCTTGTTCGTTTTTTAAATTAATTTTTATTTCTTATCACAGCAAATTAGATTACAATGTTTTGTTTTTTCTAGGTGTGCAAGATGTGGTACTTTTACACATATACATATATCCCTTCATCTTCAGATCCTTTTCCCATGCAGGTTATGACACAATGTTGAGTACTCTTCTCTTGGTATGCCGTAGGTTTTCGGTGCTTCTATATTTCACGTCTCTGTGTGTATCTGTGTTTATCCCAATATCTTAATGTATCCAATCCTCACACCTTTGCATTTTGTGAACCATAAGTTTGTTTAATGAATCTGTGATTGCATTTCTCTGTGGAAATATCTTCATTGGTATCAACTTTTAGGTAACACCCATAAGTGATATGATAAGATATGTGTCTTTCGCTTTCTTACTTACTACAAGTTGCATGATTACCCCTAGACTCCTGTATGGTCCTGCAAATGGCATTGTGTCATTTTTTGTCCTTGGCTCATATTGCATCTGTGCATGTATGCGTTCTTCTTTGTCCACTCATCTCTTGATGGATGTTTTGGTTACTTCCATGTCTTGGCTACTGTAATACTTCTACAGTGCAAATTTGCCTGCCTATGTCTTTTCCATTTTGTCTTCTTAGGATGTAGCCTGAGGAGTGGGCCTTCTGGATCATATAGTAGCTCAAGGTTTACCTTTTATAGGCCCCTCCAGTCTCTTCCCATTAGTGGCTCTTACCAGGTTACGTCTCACTTCAAATTGAGGGTATGAATTTCTCCAAAACCTCTTCAGCATGGATCGTTTGTATTTTTTTGTGGATGGTTATTCTCAGTGGTGTGAGCTGATACCTCTTTATGGTTGGATTTGCACGTGTCTCATACTCCCTTGAAACTGAGCTTTCAGGCATGTCCATTTTTTCGCAATCTGCTATTACAGCTGACTTCTTCAATTATTTTTCTTGAAGTATGTGCCACATTTTGAAATTGTTTGGCCTTTACCTGCGTCAAGACATTTGAAAGACAGTTTTCATTTGCAGCCCTGTAGTACTTGTGCATATGAAGTGCCCATTGGCACAGATTTCAAAGCTGCTGTTGCAGGTATCGGCCAGAGCGTGGCAGCATTTCTACGTTGCCCACTCTGTTACCTAGGGAAACGGACCTTCCTGCCAGTGGTCTTGCTCAGTTATAACTTAGAGTGCAGTGTGCCCTGATATACTCCCCAAAGGCTTATGTCTCCTTTGTTATCTTGGTTTTTTAAAGTTAATTTATATTTTTTAGTGGAGTAATATTCTATTGTGTACATGGACCACTTCTTCTTTGTGCAATCCTCTGTTGATGGACATCTTCATTGCTTCAAAGTCTTGGCTGTGGTAAATATTGCTGGAGTGCAGTGTTGCCATCCTGTGACTTTTGATTCTCATTTTCTCAAGTGATAAGCCCAACAGTGGGGATGATTCATTGACGGGTAGTTCAGTGGTTACATTTTCAAAGCACCTCCACTCTGTTTTCATTCGTGGCTCTTACCACGTCCCAATGAACCCCGAGGGTACGCATTTTTCCACAACCCCTTCAGCATTTACTGTTTGCAGCATGTTTGCCGTTCTGACTGGTGTGAGCTGATAGGTTTTTTGTAATTTGGATTTGCATGTCTTTAATAATTCCTAAGATTCAGCATTTTTCCACACATTTCTCCTTTCTTAAGAAAAAATAATTGTGTGAGTACAATATACCTCTTGATATTGTCTTCTTGGAAGGTTGCCCTCTTTTGAATTTGTGGTCCATTTGGGACCCCAGGATTTTTTTTGAGAGCAGGTGTCATTTACATGCCTGCAATGAGTGTGAATATTTAGTGACCATTAGCACTGGGTTAAAACTGGTTTTGTGGGAAACGGCCACAAGGTGGCAGCATTTCTCCATTCCCAAATCTGGTTACCAGGCGAGCAGAGCCTTTCTTGAAATCCTGTTACTAGTTTGTAAATTAGAATGGAATGTGCCAGGGAAAAGCCCCTGTAGTTTATGCCTCATTACTTCTTGTTCGTTGTTTTAATTGTTTTAATCGGGGTAATGATCAGAATACAGTTTGTCCTAGGTGTCAACAATCTGGTACTTTTGTACATCATATATACCTATTCGTGTACAGATTCTTTTCCCATGTACAGGATTACAGAGTGTTCCCTCGATGTCCCTTGCTATGTGCTCAGGCTTTTTGATATATGTACTTAATCTGTATTTGTATAGGTATGGGAAACCTAATCTTAATTTATCCATTGCCACCACCTTTCCTTTTAGATATGCATACTTTCTTTCTCAAGTCTGTGTGTGTCTTTCTCTATGGAAATATGTCCATTTCTCTCAGTTCTTAGGTGACACCTATACGTGATATCATAGGATATATGTCTTTTGCTTTCCAACTCACCTCATGATCTGTGATTATCTCTAGGCTCATCTATGGTACCTCAAAGAGCAGTGTTTCATTGTTATCCATGGCTAATATTCCGTTGTTTACATGGACCACTCCTTCTTTATCCATTCATCTGTTGATGGACATTTAGGTTGCTTCCATGTCTTGGCTATTGTGAATAAAGCTGCAGTGCAGCTTTTGCAGCCTGTGTCTTCTAGATTCTGGTCTTCTCAGGTGAGAGGCAAAGCGGTAGGCCTGCTGCATCGAATGGTAGCTCAATTTTTACTGTTAAATGCTGCTCCTTTCTGTTCTCATTATTGGCTGTTACCACTTTACATGGCACCAGCAGCTAGAGGGTACACAGTTCTCAAAAACCACTAAAGCATTCATTATTTGTGGACATTTTGCTGAGGCTCAGTTGACCTGTGTGAGTTGAAACCTTTTTGTAGATTAGATTTGCATGAGTGTGATAATTCCTGAAGTTGAGCTTTTATCCATTTTCCTTGTTTTGGAAAGACAGTGAGTAAAACTTACTTCTTCATACTATCTTCTTGAAAAGTTTGCCTGTTTTGAATTTTTCTGGCCATTTAGTACTTCAGCACAATATTTTTAGGGCAGTGTCCTTTAAAGCCCTGAGGCCTTGTGAATGTTAAGTGACCATTAGCTGTGGGTTTAAAGCTGCCCTTGCAGTAAATAGCCAGAAGGCATCAGCATATCTACATTTCCAAGTCTGGTTTTTTGTACAAGAGAGCTTTCCTGGAAATCGTGTTAGTAGGCTTCAAATTAGAGTGGAATGTGACAGCACAAACCCCCAAGAGCTTATATCTCCTTAGTTGTTGTTTGTTTTTTAAATTTAATTTTTATTAGGTATCAGTGCAAATTTTATTTAAAAACATTGTTTTTCTTAGGTGTACAGAATCTGGTTCATCATATCAATGTATCTCTCTATTCATCTTTGCATCCTATCCCGTGTAGATGTTTACACAGTGCTGAGTAGACTTCTCTTGGTATTCCATAGGTATTTTGTGATTATATATTTCCTATGTATTAGTACATGTCTGTTTACCACCATATCCGAATTCTTACATTCCTTACACCTTTCTATTTGGTTAAACATACATTTTTTCTTAATCCATGCTTTTCCTTCTGTTGGACATATGTTCATGTCTATCAATTTTTAGGTAACACCTAGAAGTTATGTCATAGATTACCTGTCTTTCAGGTATTTCTTACTTAATGTTGGGTGATTAACTCTAGGTCCTTATATGGTGGTGCAAACGGCACTGTTTCACTATTTTCCATGGCTAATATTCGATTGTTTACATTCACAACTTCCTCTTTCTGCATTTTTCTCTTGATGGACCTTTTAGTTTCTTCCAAGTCTTGGCTATGTTAAATGTTCCTGGAGTTCAGCAATATTCTCAAAATACCTATAGAAAACCAAGTGAGGTCTACTCAAAACTCTGTAATAAACTACATGGGAAAGGATTCAAACATGAATAATTCGATACATAGATATATTGAACCAGATTCTGTTCACCTAGAACACACAGAACGTTTTTATCAAACTTGTCCTGATAATAAATATAAATTAAATTTAAAAAACAAACAAGAAGTAAGGATATATAAGCTCTTGGGGTGTGTCCTGGCACATTCCACTCTAATTTGCAGCATAGTAACAGGATTTCCAGGAAGCCTCTCTTGCCCAAAAACCCAGGGTTGGAAATGCAGAAATGCTGCCGCCTTGTGGCCATTTCCCACAAGAGCAGCTTTAAACCCCCAGCTAATGGTCACTTAACATTCACAAGGACTCAGGGCTGTAAAGCCACCTATCCTCAAAAAATGTCCTGAGCTAGGGAATGGTCAAAAAATACAAAACTGGCAAATGTTTCAAGAAGGTAGTATGAAGAGGTAAGTTTTACTAGGTCTTTTTCCAAAAAAAGTAAAATAGATAAAAGTTCAACATCAGCAATTGTTAGACTCATGCAAATCAAATCTAGAAAAAGGTTTCATCTCACACAAGTCAACTATCATCAGCAAAAACTCTTCAAACAATAAATGCTGAAGGGGTATTAGAGATTATTGTACCCTCTAGCTGCTGGTGAGATATAAAGTAGTAACAAAGAATAATGAGAATAAAAAGGAGCTGCGTTTATACGTAAAAATTGAGCCACCATTCCATCCAGCAGGGCCACTGCTGAGCCTCTCACCTGAGAAGACCAGAGTTGAGAAGACAAAGGACTCAACAGCTGCAATGCAGCCATTTCCACAATAGCCAAGACACATAAGCAAACATAATGTCCATAAACAGAAGAATGGAGAAACAAGAAGTGGTCCATTTACACAACGGATTATTAGCCACGGAAAACAATGAAACACTGCTCTTTGAGGCACCATAGATGAGCCTAGAGATATTCACAGAATATGAGGTAAGTCGGAAAGCAAATGACATATATCCTATTTTATCACTTATAGGCATTATCTAACAACTGACACAAATGAATATATTTCCACAGAAAAAGACACTCACAGACTTAGAAAACAAACTGTGCTTATCTAAAAGTAGAAGTGGGGGGTTGGATAAATTAAGATTAGGATTACCATACGTATACAAATGCATGTTAAATATATGTTTCAAAAAGCCCGACCATATACAAGCGCAGTCTACAGAACACTCTGCAATAATTTACATGGGAAGAGGAACTGTACATGAATATATTTTATGTATATATATATATAAATATATATATACACACACATATATACATATGCAATGTACAAATGAACCAGATTGTGTAAACCTACGACAAACAATATTCTAATCATCCACCCGATTAAAAAAATTAAAACGAACAAGAAATTATGTGACATAAATCTATGGGTGTTTGTCCTGGCACATTCCATTCTAATGTACAACCTGGGAACAAGACTTGCAGAAAGCCTCTGCTGCCCTAGTAACCAGATATGTGAACTGAGAAATGCTGCCGCCTTGTGGCCGTTTTCCACAACAGCGGCTTTAAACCCAGTGCCAATGGTCACTAATTATTCTCCCTCATTGCAGGCCTGTAAATGACACCTGCCCTCAAAAAATATCCTGGGGTCGAAAATTGACGGAAAAATTCAAAACAGGGCAACCTTCCCAGAAGACAGTTACAAGAGGTATACTGTACTCACAGTTTTTTTTCTGTTTTTGTTTAACAGAAATAAAAAAGACGTGGAAAATGCTGAACATTAGGAATTATTAAAGACGTGGAAATCCAAATTACTAAACCCTATCAGCTCTCACCAGTCAGAATGGCCATCAGCAAAACTTCTGCAAACAATAAGTGCTGAAGGGGTTTTGGAGCAATGTGTACCCTCGGTTCAATGTGGGTCATCGTAAGGGCCAGTAATGAAAACAAAAAGAGGTGACTTGAAAAGGTAAAAATTGAGCTACCGTTCAATCAAGCATACCCACAGCTGGGCATATCACCTGTGAGGATGAGAATTAAAAATACACAGGCGGGCAATCCTGCACTCCAGCAATATTTACCATAGCCACCACTTGGAAGTTACAAAAATATCCATCAACAGAGGTATGCACAAAGAAGAAGTGGTCCATGTACACAATGGAATATTACTCCAATAGAGAATATAAATTCAACTTAAAAACAAACATAAGTAAGGAGACATCAGCTTCTGGGGGTTTACCCGGGCACATTCCAATTTAATTATAACCGAGGAACACCACCGGAAGGAAGGTCTGTTTCCTGAGTTACGAGATTGGGAGAAGCAGAAATGCTGCCGCCCTCTGGGCGTTACCTGCAACAGCAGCTTTAAAACCTGTACTAATGGTCACCTCATATGCACAAGTACAGGAGGGCTGTAAAAGAAACCTGCCCTCAAAATGTCTTGAAGGAGGTAATGGCCAAAATACTTCAGAAGGTGGCACATACTTCAAGAAAACTATTTGAAGAGGTAAGCTGTACTCACAGACTGAAGAGAAAAAGGACATGCCTGAAAGCTCAATTTCAAGGGATTATGAGATGCATCCATTTCCAACCACAAAGAGCTATCAGCTCACACCAGTCAGAATGACCATCATCAAAGACTACAAACAATAAATGCAGAAGGGGTTGTGGAGAAGTGCATACCCTCAATTTTAAGTGGGACATTACATGGTAAGAGCCACTAATGAGAACAGAATGGAGGTGCCTTTACAAGGTAAGCATTTTGCTACCATATGATCCAGCTGGCACACTCCCGGGCCTATAAATTAAGAAGACAGAATTGGATAGACACAGGCAGGCAAATGTGCATTGCAGCGGTATTACAATAACCAAGACATGGAAGCAACCAAAAACTCCATCAACAGATGAGTGGACAAAGAAGAACTGGTACATATACAGGTGGAATATTATCCAAGGAAAAAAATGACACAATGCCATTTGCAGCACCATAGGTGAGTCCAGAGGCAATCACGCAACTTGTAGTAAGTCAGAAAGCGAAAGACACATATCCTATATTACCACTTATAGGTGTTACCTAAAAATTGATACCAGTGAAGATATTTCCACAGAGAAAGGCAATAACAGATTCATTAAACAGACTTAAGGTTCACCAATGGAAAGGTGTGAGGACCGTATACATCGGGATATTGGGGTTAACAGAGATATACAAACACAGGTGACGTATATAATCAACATTGTGTCATAACCTACATGGGAAAAGGCTCTGAAGAAGGATAGGTATATGTATATGTGTAAAAGAATCACATCTCGCCCACCTAGAAGATTCAAAAATGGTAATCAAAGTTGCTGTGATAAAAAATAAAAATTAAATTAAAAACACGAACAATAAGTAGTGAGACATAAACTTAAGGGGCTTTTCCTGGCACATTCCATTCTAGTTTAAAACCTAGAAAACGATTTCCATTGAGGCTCTGTTGCCCTAGTAACCAGATTTGGTAAAGGAGAAATGCTGCCGCCTTGTGGCCATTTCTCAAAACAGCAGCTTTAAACCCAGTGCTAATGGTCACTTGATATTCAAAATAATTGCAGGCCTGTAAGTGACACCCGCCCTCAAAACAAATCCCTGGGTTGTATGTCGAGCAAAAAACTCAAAAGACGAGCATATTTCCAAACGACGATTTCAAGAGTCATATCTTATGCACACCTTGTCTTCTCTTTCTTTTTCTTTCTTAATTTTTTTTTGTTAAACAAAGGGCATGGAAAATGCTCAACACCAGGAATTAATAAAGCCATGCAAATCCAGTGTACAAACATTTCCTCAACAAAGCCACAGAATGATCATCAGCAAAAAAAAAGGTCTACAAAGAATAAACATAGAAGGGATTTTAGAGGACTGCGTCCTCTCTAGTTGCTGGTGGGATGTTACCAGGAACACCCAGTACTGAGAACAGAATGGAGGTTCGTTTAAAGGTAAACATTGAGCCACAATGTGATAGGGTAGGCCGACTATGGGCCTATCACCTGAGTAGACCAGAATCAAAAAGACACAGGCTGGCAATCCTGCACTGAAGCAACATGTACCACAGCCAAGACTTGGAAGAAACCAAAATGTCCATCAAGAGAAAAATGCACCAGGAAGAAGTGGTCCCAGTACACAATGGAATATTAGCCATGGAAAAGAATGAAACAGTGCTTTTGGCACCACCATAGAAGGATCTACAGATAATCCCCCAAATTAAAGAAAGAAACCAAAAGACAGATATCCTATGACATCACTTATAGGTGTTATCAAAAAGTGATACACATGAAATTATTTCCAAGAGAAGGATACGCATGCATTCAGAACACCAAATGACATTTAGCAAAATGGAGAGGTGAAAGGAATACATGAATTAGGATATGGGGGTTAACAGACATGTACTAATACATATGAAATATATAATCTCTATGGAATACCAAGAGAGGTCTACTCAACACTCTGTAATAAACAAAAAGGGAAACGATCCAAAGATGAATAGATCGATACATAGATATAATGAACCAGTTTCTGTACACCTAGAAGACACACAACATTTTTATCAAATTTGCTCTGATAATAAATAAAAATTTAATTTAAAAAACAAACAAGAAGTAAGGAGAAATAAGCCCTTGGAGCTTTGTCCTGGCACATTCCACTCTAATTTGCAGCCCACTAACACAATTTCCACGAAGGCTCTGTTGCCCAAAGACCCAGGGTTGGAAATGTAGAAATGCTGCCGCCTTGTGGCCGTTTCCCGCAAGAGCGGCTTTAAACCCACAGCTAACGGTCACTTAACATTCACAAGGATTCAGGGCTGTAAAGGACACCTGCCCTCAAAAAATGTCCTGCGCTAGGGAATGGCCAAAAAACATTTAAAACTGGCAAAGGTTTCAAGGAGATACTATGAAGAGGTAAGTTTTACTCAGTCTTTTTCCAAAAAAACTAAAATGGATAAAAGCTCAACATCAGGAATTCTTAGACTCATGGAAATCTATTCTACAGAAAGGTTTCATCTCACACAAGTCAACTACCATCAGCAAACTCTCTACAATCAATAAATGCTGAAGGGTTATTAGAGTACTGTGTACCCTCTAGCTTCTGTTGAGATGTAAAGTGGTAACTGCCAATAATGAGAACAGAAAGGAGCTGCGTTTATAAGTAAAAAGTGAGCCACCATTCCATCCAGCAGGGCCACTGCTGAGCCTCTCACCTGAGAAGACCAGAGTTGAGAAGACATACGATACAACAGCTGCACCACAGTCATTTCTACAATAGCCAAGACAAGGAAGCAAACAAAACGTCCATCAACAGATGAATGGATAAAGAAGAACAGGTCCATGTACACAATGGACTATTAGCCACGGAAAACAATGAAACACTGCTCTTCGAGGCACCATAGATGAGCCTAGAGATATCCACAGAACATGAGGTAAGTCGGAAAGCAAATGACATATATCCTATTTTATCACTTATAGGCGTTATCTAACAACTGACACAAATGAATATATTTCCACAGAAAAAGACACTCACAGACTTAGAAAACAAACTATGCTTATCTAAAAGTAGAAGTGGGGGGTTGGATAAATTAAGATTAGGATTACCACACGTATACAAATGCATGTTAAATATATGTTTCAAAAAGCCCGACCATATACAAGCGCAGTCTACAGAACACTCTGCAATAATTTACATGGGAAGAGGAACTGTACATGAATATTTATATATATATATACATATATACATATATACATATATACATATGTAGTGTACAAATGAACCAGGTTGTGTAAACCTACGACAAACAATATTCTAATCATCCACCCGATTAAAAAAATTAAAACAATGAACGAGAAATTATGTGACATAAATCTATGGGTGTTTGTCCTGGCACATTCCATTCTAATGTACAACCTGGGAACAAGACTTGCAGAAAGCCTCTGCTGCCCTAGTAACCAGATATGTGAACTGAGAAATGCTGCCGCCTTGTGGCCGTTTTCCACAACAGCGGCTTTAAACCCAGTGCCAATGGTCACTAATTATTCTCCCTCATTGCAGGCCTGTAAATGACACCTGCCCTCAAAAAATATCCTGGGGTCGAAAATTGACGGAAAAATTCAAAACAGGGCAACCTTCCCAGAAGACAGTTACAAGAGGTATACTGTACTCACAGTTTTTTTTCTGTTTTTGTTTAACAGAAATAAAAAAGACGTGGAAAATGCTGAACATTAGGAATTATTAAAGACGTGGAAATCCAAATTACTAAACCCTATCAGCTCTCACCAGTCAGAATGGCCATCAGCAAAACTTCTGCAAACAATAAGTGCTGAAGGGGTTTTGGAGCAATGTGTACCCTCGGTTCAATGTGGGTCATCGTAAGGGCCAGTAATGAAAACAAAAAGAGGTGACTTGAAAAGGTAAAAATTGAGCTACCGTTCAATCAAGCATACCCACAGCTGGGCATATCACCTGTGAGGATGAGAATTAAAAATACACAGGCGGGCAATCCTGCACTCCAGCAATATTTACCATAGCCACCACTTGGAAGTTACAAAAATATCCATCAACAGAGGTATGCACAAAGAAGAAGTGGTCCATGTACACAATGGAATATTACTCCAATAGAGAATATAAATTCAACTTAAAAACAAACATAAGTAAGGAGACATCAGCTTCTGGGGGTTTACCCGGGCACATTCCAATTTAATTATAACCGAGGAACACCACCGGAAGGAAGGTCTGTTTCCTGAGTTACGAGATTGGGAGAAGCAGAAATGCTGCCGCCCTCTGGGCGTTACCTGCAACAGCAGCTTTAAAACCTGTACTAATGGTCACCTCATATGCACAAGTACAGGAGGGCTGTAAAAGAAACCTGCCCTCAAAATGTCTTGAAGGAGGTAATGGCCAAAATACTTCAGAAGGTGGCACATACTTCAAGAAAACTATTTGAAGAGGTAAGCTGTACTCACAGACTGAAGAGAAAAAGGACATGCCTGAAAGCTCAATTTCAAGGGATTATGAGATGCATCCATTTCCAACCACAAAGAGCTATCAGCTCACACCAGTCAGAATGACCATCATCAAAGACTACAAACAATAAATGCAGAAGGGGTTGTGGAGAAGTGCATACCCTCAATTTTAAGTGGGACATTACATGGTAAGAGCCACTAATGAGAACAGAATGGAGGTGCCTTTACAAGGTAAGCATTTTGCTACCATATGATCCAGCTGGCACACTCCCGGGCCTATAAATTAAGAAGACAGAATTGGATAGACACAGGCAGGCAAATGTGCATTGCAGCGGTATTACAATAACCAAGACATGGAAGCAACCAAAAACTCCATCAACAGATGAGTGGACAAAGAAGAACTGGTACATATACAGGTGGAATATTATCCAAGGAAAAAAATGACACAATGCCATTTGCAGCACCATAGGTGAGTCCAGAGGCAATCACGCAACTTGTAGTAAGTCAGAAAGCGAAAGACACATATCCTATATTACCACTTATAGGTGTTACCTAAAAATTGATACCAGTGAAGATATTTCCACAGAGAAAGGCAATAACAGATTCATTAAACAGACTTAAGGTTCACCAATGGAAAGGTGTGAGGACCGTATACATCGGGATATTGGGGTTAACAGAGATATACAAACACAGGTGACGTATATAATCAACATTGTGTCATAACCTACATGGGAAAAGGCTCTGAAGAAGGATAGGTATATGTATATGTGTAAAAGAATCACATCTCGCCCACCTAGAAGATTCAAAAATGGTAATCAAAGTTGCTGTGATAAAAAATAAAAATTAAATTAAAAACACGAACAATAAGTAGTGAGACATAAACTTAAGGGGCTTTTCCTGGCACATTCCATTCTAGTTTAAAACCTAGAAAACGATTTCCATTGAGGCTCTGTTGCCCTAGTAACCAGATTTGGTAAAGGAGAAATGCTGCCGCCTTGTGGCCATTTCTCAAAACAGCAGCTTTAAACCCAGTGCTAATGGTCACTTGATATTCAAAATAATTGCAGGCCTGTAAGTGACACCCGCCCTCAAAACAAATCCCTGGGTTGTATGTCGAGCAAAAAACTCAAAAGACGAGCATATTTCCAAACGACGATTTCAAGAGTCATATCTTATGCACACCTTGTCTTCTCTTTCTTTTTCTTTCTTAATTTTTTTTTGTTAAACAAAGGGCATGGAAAATGCTCAACACCAGGAATTAATAAAGCCATGCAAATCCAGTGTACAAACATTTCCTCAACAAAGCCACAGAATGATCATCAGCAAAAAAAAGGTCTACAAAGAATAAACATAGAAGGGATTTTAGAGGACTGCGTCCTCTCTAGTTGCTGGTGGGATGTTACCAGGAACACCCAGTACTGAGAACAGAATGGAGGTTCGTTTAAAGGTAAACATTGAGCCACAATGTGATAGGGTAGGCCAACTATGGGCCTATCACCTGAGTAGACCAGAATCAAAAAGACACAGGCTGGCAATCCTGCACTGAAGCAACATGTACCACAGCCAAGACTTGGAAGAAACCAAAATGTCCATCAAGAGAAAAATGCACCAGGAAGAAGTGGTCCCAGTACACAATGGAATATTAGCCATGGAAAAGAATGAAACAGTGCTTTTGGCACCACCATAGAAGGATCTACAGATAATCCCCCAAATTAAAGAAAGAAACCAAAAGACAGATATCCTATGACATCACTTATAGGTGTTATCAAAAAGTGATACACATGAAATTATTTCCAAGAGAAGGATACGCATGCATTCAGAACACCAAATGACATTTAGCAAAATGGAGAGGTGAAAGGAATACATGAATTAGGATATGGGGGTTAACAGACATGTACTAATACATATGAAATATATAATCTCTATGGAATACCAAGAGAGGTCTACTCAACACTCTGTAATAAACAAAAAGGGAAACGATCCAAAGATGAATAGATCGATACATAGATATAATGAACCAGTTTCTGTACACCTAGAAGACACACATTTTTATCAAATTTGCTCTGATAATAAATAAAAATTTAATTTAAAAAACAAACAAGAAGTAAGGAGAAATAAGCCCTTGCAGCTTTGTCCTGGCACATTCCACTCTAATTTGCAGCCCACTAACACAATTTCCACGAAGGCTCTGTTGCCCAAAGACCCAGGGTTGGAAATGTAGAAATGCTGCCGCCTTGTGGCCGTTTCCCGCAAGAGCGGCTTTAAACCCACAGCTAACGGTCACTTAACATTCACAAGGATTCAGGGCTGTAAAGGACACCTGCCCTCAAAAAATGTCCTGCGCTAGGGAATGGCCAAAAAACATTTAAAACTGGCAAAGGTTTCAAGGAGATACTATGAAGAGGTAAGTTTTACTCAGTCTTTTTCCAAAAAAACTAAAATGGATAAAAGCTCAACATCAGGAATTCTTAGACTCATGGAAATCTATTCTACAGAAAGGTTTCATCTCACACAAGTCAACTACCATCAGCAAACTCTCTACAATCAATAAATGCTGAAGGGTTATTAGAGTACTGTGTACCCTCTAGCTTCTGTTGAGATGTAAAGTGGTAACTGCCAATAATGAGAACAAAAAGGAGCTGCGTTTATAAGTAAAAAGTGAGCCACCATTCCATCCAGCAGGGCCACTGCTGAGCCTCTCACCTGAGAAGACCAGAGTTGAGAAGACATACGATACAACAGCTGCACCACAGTCATTTCTACAATAGCCAAGACAAGGAAGCAAACAAAACGTCCATCAACAGATGAATGGATAAAGAAGAACAGGTCCATGTACACAATGGACTATTAGCCACGGAAAACAATGAAACACTGCTCTTCGAGGCACCATAGATGAGCCTAGAGATATCCACAGAACATGAGGTAAGTCGGAAAGCAAATGACATATATCCTATTTTATCACTTATAGGCGTTATCTAACAACTGACACAAATGAATATATTTCCACAGAAAAAGACACTCACAGACTTAGAAAACAAACTATGCTTATCTAAAAGTAGAAGTGGGGGGTTGGATAAATTAAGATTAGGATTACCACACGTATACAAATGCATGTTAAATATATGTTTCAAAAAGCCCGACCATATACAAGCGCAGTCTACAGAACACTCTGCAATAATTTACATGGGAAGAGGAACTGTACATGAATATTTATATATATATATATATATATATATATACATATGTAGTGTACAAATGAACCAGGTTGTGTAAACCTACGACAAACAATATTCTAATCATCCACCCGATTAAAAAAATTAAAACAATGAACGAGAAATTATGTGACATAAATCTATGGGTGTTTGTCCTGGCACATTCCATTCTAATGTACAACCTGGGAACAAGACTTGCAGAAAGCCTCTGCTGCCCTAGTAACCAGATATGTGAATTGAGAAATGCTGCCGCCTTGTGGCCGTTTTCCACAACAGCGGCTTTAAACCCAGTGCCAATGGTCACTAATTATTCTCCCTCATTGCAGGCCTGTAAATGACACCTGCCCTCAAAAAATATCCTGGGGTCGAAAATTGATGGAAAAATTCAAAACAGGGCAACCTTCCCAGAAGACAGTTACAAGAGGTATATTGTACTCACAGGTTTTTTTCTGTTTTTGTTTAACAGAAATAAAAAAGACGTGGAAAATGCTGAACATTAGGAATTATTAAAGACGTGGAAATCCAAATTACTAAACCCTATCAGCTCTCACCAGTCAGAATGGCCATCAGCAAAACTTCTGCAAACAATAAGTGCTGAAGGGGTTTTGGAGCAATGTGTACCCTCGGTTCAATGTGGGTCATCGTAAGGGCCAGTAATGAAAACAAAAAGAGGTGACTTGAAAAGGTAAAAATTGAGCTACCGTTCAATCAAGCATACCCACAGCTGGGCATATCACCTGTGAGGATGAGAATTAAAAATACACAGGCGGGCAATCCTGCACTCCAGCAATATTTACCATAGCCACCACTTGGAAGTTACAAAAATATCCATCAACAGAGGTATGCACAAAGAAGAAGTGGTCCATGTACACAATGGAATATTACTCCAATAGAGAATATAAATTCAACTTAAAAACAAACATAAGTAAGAAGACATCAGCTTCTGGGGGTTTACCCGGGCACATTCCAATTTAATTATAACCGAGGAACACCACCGGAAGGAAGGTCTGTTTCCTGAGTTACGAGATTGGGAGAAGCAGAAATGCTGCCGCCCTCTGGGCGTTACCTGCAACAGCAGCTTTAAAACCTGTACTAATGGTCACCTCATATGCACAAGTACAGGAGGGCTGTAAAAGAAACCTGCCCTCAAAATGTCTTGAAGGAGGTAATGGCCAAAATACTTCAGAAGGTGGCACATACTTCAAGAAAACTATTTGAAGAGGTAAGCTGTACTCACAGACTGAAGAGAAAAAGGACATGCCTGAAAGCTCAATTTCAAGGGATTATGAGATGCATCCATTTCCAACCACAAAGAGCTATCAGCTCACACCAGTCAGAATGACCATCATCAAAGACTACAAACAATAAATGCAGAAGGGGTTGTGGAGAAGTGCATACCCTCAATTTTAAGTGGGACATTACATGGTAAGAGCCACTAATGAGAACAGAATGGAGGTGCCTTTACAAGGTAAGCATTTTGCTACCATATGATCCAGCTGGCACACTCCCGGGCCTATAAATTAAGAAGACAGAATTGGATAGACACAGGCAGGCAAATGTGCATTGCAGCGGTATTACAATAACCAAGACATGGAAGCAACCAAAAACTCCATCAACAGATGAGTGGACAAAGAAGAACTGGTACATATACAGGTGGAATATTATCCAAGGAAAAAAATGACACAATGCCATTTGCAGCACCATAGGTGAGTCCAGAGGCAATCACGCAACTTGTAGTAAGTCAGAAAGCGAAAGACACATATCCTATATTACCACTTATAGGTGTTACCTAAAAATTGATACCAGTGAAGATATTTCCACAGAGAAAGGCAATAACAGGTTCATTAAACAGACTTAAGGTTCACCAATGGAAAGGTGTGAGGACCGTATACATCGGGATATTGGGGTTAACAGAGATATACAAACACAGGTGACGTATATAATCAACATTGTGTCATAACCTACATGGGAAAAGCCTCTGAAGAAGGATAGGTATATGTATATGTGTAAAAGAATCACATCTCACCCACCTAGAAGATTCAAAAATGGTAATCAAAGTTGCTGTGATAAAAAATAAAAATTAAATTAAAAACACAAACAATAAGTAGTGAGACATAAACTTAAGGGGCTTTTCCTGGCACATTCCATTCTAGTTTAAAACCTAGAAAACGATTTCCATTGAGGCTCTGTTGCCCTAGTAACCAGATTTGGTAAAGGAGAAATGCTGCCGCCTTGTGGCCATTTCTCAAAACAGCAGCTTTAAACCCAGTGCTAATGGTCACTTGATATTCAAAATAATTGCAGGCCTGTAAGTGACACCCGCCCTCAAAACAAATCCCTGGGTTGTATGTCGAGCAAAAAACACAAAAGACGAGCATATTTCCAAACGACGATTTCAAGAGTCATATCTTATGCACACCTTGTCTTCTCTTTCTTTTTCTTTCTTGATTTTTTTTTGTTAAACAAAGGGCATGGAAAATGCTCAACACCAGGAATTAATAAAGCCATGCAAATCCAGTGTACAAACATTTCCTCAACAAAGCCACAGAATGATCATCAGCAAAAAAAAAGGTCTACAAAGAATAAACATAGAAGGGATTTTAGAGGACTGCGTCCTCTCTAGTTGCTGGTGGGATGTTACCAGGAACACCCAGTACTGAGAACAGAATGGAGGTTCGTTTAAAGGTAAACATTGAGCCACAATGTGATAGGGTAGGCCGACTATGGGCCTATCACCTGAGTAGACCAGAATCAAAAAGACACAGGCTGGCAATCCTGCACTGAAGCAACATGTACCACAGCCAAGACTTGGAAGAAACCAAAATGTCCATCAAGAGAAAAATGCACCAGGAAGAAGTGGTCCCAGTACACAATGGAATATTAGCCATGGAAAAGAATGAAACAGTGCTTTTGGCACCACCATAGAAGGATCTACAGATAATCCCCCAAATTAAAGAAAGAAACCAAAAGACAGATATCCTATGACATCACTTATAGGTGTTATCAAAAAGTGATACACATGAAATTATTTCCAAGAGAAGGATACGCATGCATTCAGAACACCAAATGACATTTAGCAAAATGGAGAGGTGAAAGGAATACATGAATTAGGATATGGGGGTTAACAGACATGTACTAATACATATGAAATATATAATCTCTATGGAATACCAAGAGAGGTCTACTCAACACTCTGTAATAAACAAAAAGGGAAACGATCCAAAGATGAATAGATCGATACATAGATATAATGAACCAGTTTCTGTACACCTAGAAGACACACAACATTTTTATCAAATTTGCTCTGATAATAAATAGAAATTTAATTTAAAAAACAAACAAGAAGTAAGGAGAAATAAGCACTTGGAGCTTTGTCCTGGCACATTCCACTCTAATTTGCAGCCCACTAACACAATTTCCACGAAGGCTCTGTTGCCCAAAGACCCAGGGTTGGAAATGTAGAAATGCTGCCGCCTTGTGGCCGTTTCCCGCAAGAGCGGCTTTAAACCCACAGCTAACGGTCACTTAACATTCACAAGGATTCAGGGCTGTAAAGGACACCTGCCCTCAAAAAATGTCCTGCGCTAGGGAATGGCCAAAAAACATTTAAAACTGGCAAAGGTTTCAAGGAGATACTATGAAGAGGTAAGTTTTACTCAGTCTTTTTCCAAAAAAACTAAAATGGATAAAAGCTCAACATCAGGAATTCTTAGACTCATGGAAATCTATTCTACAGAAAGGTTTCATCTCACACAAGTCAACTACCATCAGCAAACTCTCTACAATCAATAAATGCTGAAGGGTTATTAGAGTACTGTGTACCCTCTAGCTTCTGTTGAGATGTAAAGTGGTAACTGCCAATAATGAGAACAGAAAGGAGCTGCGTTTATAAGTAAAAAGTGAGCCACCATTCCATCCAGCAGGGCCACTGCTGAGCCTCTCACCTGAGAAGACCAGAGTTGAGAAGACATACGATACAACAGCTGCACCACAGTCATTTCTACAATAGCCAAGACAAGGAAGCAAACAAAACGTCCATCAACAGATGAATGGATAAAGAAGAACAGGTCCATGTACACAATGGACTATTAGCCACGGAAAACAATGAAACACTGCTCTTCGAGGCACCATAGATGAGCCTAGAGATATCCACAGAACATGAGGTAAGTCGGAAAGCAAATGACATATATCCTATTTTATCACTTATAGGCGTTATCTAACAACTGACACAAATGAATATATTTCCACAGAAAAAGACACTCACAGACTTAGAAAACAAACTATGCTTATCTAAAAGTAGAAGTGGGGGGTTGGATAAATTAAGATTAGGATTACCACACGTATACAAATGCATGTTAAATATATGTTTCAAAAAGCCCGACCATATACAAGCGCAGTCTACAGAACACTCTGCAATAATTTACATGGGAAGAGGAACTGTACATGAATATTTATATATATATATATATACATATATACATATGTAGTGTACAAATGAACCAGGTTGTGTAAACCTACGACAAACAATATTCTAATCATCCACCCGATTAAAAAAATTAAAACAATGAACGAGAAATTATGTGACATAAATCTATGGGTGTTTGTCCTGGCACATTCCATTCTAATGTACAACCTGGGAACAAGACTTGCAGAAAGCCTCTGCTGCCCTAGTAACCAGATATGTGAATTGAGAAATGCTGCCGCCTTGTGGCCGTTTTCCACAACAGCGGCTTTAAACCCAGTGCCAATGGTCACTAATTATTCTCCCTCATTGCAGGCCTGTAAATGACACCTGCCCTCAAAAAATATCCTGGGGTCGAAAATTGATGGAAAAATTCAAAACAGGGCAACCTTCCCAGAAGACAGTTACAAGAGGTATATTGTACTCACAGTTTTTTTTCTGTTTTTGTTTAACAGAAATAAAAAAGACGTGGAAAATGCTGAACATTAGGAATTATTAAAGACGTGGAAATCCAAATTACTAAACCCTATCAGCTCTCACCAGTCAGAATGGCCATCAGCAAAACTTCTGCAAACAATAAGTGCTGAAGGGGTTTTGGAGCAATGTGTACCCTCGGTTCAATGTGGGTCATCGTAAGGGCCAGTAATGAAAACAAAAAGAGGTGACTTGAAAAGGTAAAAATTGAGCTACCGTTCAATCAAGCATACCCACAGCTGGGCATATCACCTGTGAGGATGAGAATTAAAAATACACAGGCGGGCAATCCTGCACTCCAGCAATATTTACCATAGCCACCACTTGGAAGTTACAAAAATATCCATCAACAGAGGTATGCACAAAGAAGAAGTGGTCCATGTACACAATGGAATATTACTCCAATAGAGAATATAAATTCAACTTAAAAACAAACATAAGTAAGGAGACATCAGCTTCTGGGGGTTTACCCGGGCACATTCCAATTTAATTATAACCGAGGAACACCACCGGAAGGAAGGTCTGTTTCCTGAGTTACGAGATTGGGAGAAGCAGAAATGCTGCCGCCCTCTGGGCGTTACCTGCAACAGCAGCTTTAAAACCTGTACTAATGGTCACCTCATATGCACAAGTACAGGAGGGCTGTAAAAGAAACCTGCCCTCAAAATGTCTTGAAGGAGGTAATGGCCAAAATACTTCAGAAGGTGGCACATACTTCAAGAAAACTATTTGAAGAGGTAAGCTGTACTCACAGACTGAAGAGAAAAAGGACATGCCTGAAAGCTCAATTTCAAGGGATTATGAGATGCATCCATTTCCAACCACAAAGAGCTATCAGCTCACACCAGTCAGAATGACCATCATCAAAGACTACAAACAATAAATGCAGAAGGGGTTGTGGAGAAGTGCATACCCTCAATTTTAAGTGGGACATTACATGGTAAGAGCCACTAATGAGAACAGAATGGAGGTGCCTTTACAAGGTAAGCATTTTGCTACCATATGATCCAGCTGGCACACTCCCGGGCCTATAAATTAAGAAGACAGAATTGGATAGACACAGGCAGGCAAATGTGCATTGCAGCGGTATTACAATAACCAAGACATGGAAGCAACCAAAAACTCCATCAACAGATGAGTGGACAAAGAAGAACTGGTACATATACAGGTGGAATATTATCCAAGGAAAAAAATGACACAATGCCATTTGCAGCACCATAGGTGAGTCCAGAGGCAATCACGCAACTTGTAGTAAGTCAGAAAGCGAAAGACACATATCCTATATTACCACTTATAGGTGTTACCTAAAAATTGATACCAGTGAAGATATTTCCACAGAGAAAGGCAATAACAGATTCATTAAACAGACTTAAGGTTCACCAATGGAAAGGTGTGAGGACCGTATACATCGGGATATTGGGGTTAACAGAGATATACAAACACAGGTGACGTATATAATCAACATTGTGTCATAACCTACATGGGAAAAGCCTCTGAAGAAGGATAGGTATATGTATATGTGTAAAAGAATCACATCTCACCCACCTAGAAGATTCAAAAATGGTAATCAAAGTTGCTGTGATAAAAAATAAAAATTAAATTAAAAACACAAACAATAAGTAGTGAGACATAAACTTAAGGGGCTTTTCCTGGCACATTCCATTCTAGTTTAAAACCTAGAAAACGATTTCCATTGAGGCTCTGTTGCCCTAGTAACCAGATTTGGTAAAGGAGAAATGCTGCCGCCTTGTGGCCATTTCTCAAAACAGCAGCTTTAAACCCAGTGCTAATGGTCACTTGATATTCAAAATAATTGCAGGCCTGTAAGTGACACCCGCCCTCAAAACAAATCCCTGGGTTGTATGTCGAGCAAAAAACACAAAAGACGAGCATATTTCCAAACGACGATTTCAAGAGTCATATCTTATGCACACCTTGTCTTCTCTTTCTTTTTCTTTCTTGATTTTTTTTTGTTAAACAAAGGGCATGGAAAATGCTCAACACCAGGAATTAATAAAGCCATGCAAATCCAGTGTACAAACATTTCCTCAACAAAGCCACAGAATGATCATCAGCAAAAAAAAAGGTCTACAAAGAATAAACATAGAAGGGATTTTAGAGGACTGCGTCCTCTCTAGTTGCTGGTGGGATGTTACCAGGAACACCCAGTACTGAGAACAGAATGGAGGTTCGTTTAAAGGTAAACATTGAGCCACAATGTGATAGGGTAGGCCGACTATGGGCCTATCACCTGAGTAGACCAGAATCAAAAAGACACAGGCTGGCAATCCTGCACTGAAGCAACATGTACCACAGCCAAGACTTGGAAGAAACCAAAATGTCCATCAAGAGAAAAATGCACCAGGAAGAAGTGGTCCCAGTACACAATGGAATATTAGCCATGGAAAAGAATGAAACAGTGCTTTTGGCACCACCATAGAAGGATCTACAGATAATCCCCCAAATTAAAGAAAGAAACCAAAAGACAGATATCCTATGACATCACTTATAGGTGTTATCAAAAAGTGATACACATGAAATTATTTCCAAGAGAAGGATACGCATGCATTCAGAACACCAAATGACATTTAGCAAAATGGAGAGGTGAAAGGAATACATGAATTAGGATATGGGGGTTAACAGACATGTACTAATACATATGAAATATATAATCTCTATGGAATACCAAGAGAGGTCTACTCAACACTCTGTAATAAACAAAAAGGGAAACGATCCAAAGATGAATAGATCGATACATAGATATAATGAACCAGTTTCTGTACACCTAGAAGACACACAACATTTTTATCAAATTTGCTCTGATAATAAATAGAAATTTAATTTAAAAAACAAACAAGAAGTAAGGAGAAATAAGCCCTTGGAGCTTTGTCCTGGCACATTCCACTCTAATTTGCAGCCCACTAACACAATTTCCACGAAGGCTCTGTTGCCCAAAGACCCAGGGTTGGAAATGTAGAAATGCTGCCGCCTTGTGGCCGTTTCCCGCAAGAGCGGCTTTAAACCCACAGCTAACGGTCACTTAACATTCACAAGGATTCAGGGCTGTAAAGGACACCTGCCCTCAAAAAATGTCCTGCGCTAGGGAATGGCCAAAAAACATTTAAAACTGGCAAAGGTTTCAAGGAGATACTATGAAGAGGTAAGTTTTACTCAGTCTTTTTCCAAAAAAACTAAAATGGATAAAAGCTCAACATCAGGAATTCTTAGACTCATGGAAATCTATTCTACAGAAAGGTTTCATCTCACACAAGTCAACTACCATCAGCAAACTCTCTACAATCAATAAATGCTGAAGGGTTATTAGAGTACTGTGTACCCTCTAGCTTCTGTTGAGATGTAAAGTGGTAACTGCCAATAATGAGAACAGAAAGGAGCTGTGTTTATAAGTAAAAATTGAGCCACCATTCCATCCAGCAGGGCCACTGCTGAGCCTCTCACCTGAGAAGACCAGAGTTGAGAAGACATACGATACAACAGCTGCACCACAGTCATTTCTACAATAGCCAAGACAAGGAAGCAAACAAAACGTCCATCAACAGATGAATGGATAAAGAAGAACAGGTCCATGTACACAATGGACTATTAGCCACGGAAAACAATGAAACACTGCTCTTCGAGGCACCATAGATGAGCCTAGAGATATCCACAGAACATGAGGTAAGTCGGAAAGCAAATGACATATATCCTATTTTATCACTTATAGGCGTTATCTAACAACTGACACAAATGAATATATTTCCACAGAAAAAGACACTCACAGACTTAGAAAACAAACTATGCTTATCTAAAAGTAGAAGTGGGGGGTTGGATAAATTAAGATTAGGATTACCACACGTATACAAATGCATGTTAAATATATGTTTCAAAAAGCCCGACCATATACAAGCGCAGTCTACAGAACACTCTGCAATAATTTACATGGGAAGAGGAACTGTACATGAATATTTATATATATATATATATATATACATATATACATATGTAGTGTACAAATGAACCAGGTTGTGTAAACCTACGACAAACAATATTCTAATCATCCACCCGATTAAAAAAATTAAAACAATGAACGAGAAATTATGTGACATAAATCTATGGGTGTTTGTCCTGGCACATTCCATTCTAATGTACAACCTGGGAACAAGACTTGCAGAAAGCCTCTGCTGCCCTAGTAACCAGATATGTGAATTGAGAAATGCTGCCGCCTTGTGGCCGTTTTCCACAACAGCGGCTTTAAACCCAGTGCCAATGGTCACTAATTATTCTCCCTCATTGCAGGCCTGTAAATGACACCTGCCCTCAAAAAATATCCTGGGGTCGAAAATTGACGGAAAAATTCAAAACAGGGCAACCTTCCCAGAAGACAGTTACAAGAGGTATATTGTACTCACAGTTTTTTTTCTGTTTTTGTTTAACAGAAATAAAAAAGACGTGGAAAATGCTGAACATTAGGAATTATTAAAGACGTGGAAATCCAAATTACTAAACCCTATCAGCTCTCACCAGTCAGAATGGCCATCAGCAAAACTTCTGCAAACAATAAGTGCTGAAGGGGTTTTGGAGCAATGTGTACCCTCGGTTCAATGTGGGTCATCGTAAGGGCCAGTAATGAAAACAAAAAGAGGTGACTTGAAAAGGTAAAAATTGAGCTACCGTTCAATCAAGCATACCCACAGCTGGGCATATCACCTGTGAGGATGAGAATTAAAAATACACAGGCGGGCAATCCTGCACTCCAGCAATATTTACCATAGCCACCACTTGGAAGTTACAAAAATATCCATCAACAGAGGTATGCACAAAGAAGAAGTGGTCCATGTACACAATGGAATATTACTCCAATAGAGAATATAAATTCAACTTAAAAACAAACATAAGTAAGGAGACATCAGCTTCTGGGGGTTTACCCGGGCACATTCCAATTTAATTATAACCGAGGAACACCACCGGAAGGAAGGTCTGTTTCCTGAGTTACGAGATTGGGAGAAGCAGAAATGCTGCCGCCCTCTGGGCGTTACCTGCAACAGCAGCTTTAAAACCTGTACTAATGGTCACCTCATATGCACAAGTACAGGAGGGCTGTAAAAGAAACCTGCCCTCAAAATGTCTTGAAGGAGGTAATGGCCAAAATACTTCAGAAGGTGGCACATACTTCAAGAAAACTATTTGAAGAGGTAAGCTGTACTCACAGACTGAAGAGAAAAAGGACATGCCTGAAAGCTCAATTTCAAGGGATTATGAGATGCATCCATTTCCAACCACAAAGAGCTATCAGCTCACACCAGTCAGAATGACCATCATCAAAGACTACAAACAATAAATGCAGAAGGGGTTGTGGAGAAGTGCATACCCTCAATTTTAAGTGGGACATTACATGGTAAGAGCCACTAATGAGAACAGAATGGAGGTGCCTTTACAAGGTAAGCATTTTGCTACCATATGATCCAGCTGGCACACTCCCGGGCCTATAAATTAAGAAGACAGAATTGGATAGACACAGGCAGGCAAATGTGCATTGCAGCGGTATTACAATAACCAAGACATGGAAGCAACCAAAAACTCCATCAACAGATGAGTGGACAAAGAAGAACTGGTACATATACAGGTGGAATATTATCCAAGGAAAAAAATGACACAATGCCATTTGCAGCACCATAGGTGAGTCCAGAGGCAATCACGCAACTTGTAGTAAGTCAGAAAGCGAAAGACACATATCCTATATTACCACTTATAGGTGTTACCTAAAAATTGATACCAGTGAAGATATTTCCACAGAGAAAGGCAATAACAGATTCATTAAACAGACTTAAGGTTCACCAATGGAAAGGTGTGAGGACCGTATACATCGGGATATTGGGGTTAACAGAGATATACAAACACAGGTGACGTATATAATCAACATTGTGTCATAACCTACATGGGAAAAGCCTCTGAAGAAGGATAGGTATATGTATATGTGTAAAAGAATCACATCTCACCCACCTAGAAGATTCAAAAATGGTAATCAAAGTTGCTGTGATAAAAAATAAAAATTAAATTAAAAACACAAACAATAAGTAGTGAGACATAAACTTAAGGGGCTTTTCCTGGCACATTCCATTCTAGTTTAAAACCTAGAAAACGATTTCCATTGAGGCTCTGTTGCCCTAGTAACCAGATTTGGTAAAGGAGAAATGCTGCCGCCTTGTGGCCATTTCTCAAAACAGCAGCTTTAAACCCAGTGCTAATGGTCACTTGATATTCAAAATAATTGCAGGCCTGTAAGTGACACCCGCCCTCAAAACAAATCCCTGGGTTGTATGTCGAGCAAAAAACACAAAAGACGAGCATATTTCCAAACGACGATTTCAAGAGTCATATCTTATGCACACCTTGTCTTCTCTTTCTTTTTCTTTCTTGATTTTTTTTTGTTAAACAAAGGGCATGGAAAATGCTCAACACCAGGAATTAATAAAGCCATGCAAATCCAGTGTACAAACATTTCCTCAACAAAGCCACAGAATGATCATCAGCAAAAAAAAAGGTCTACAAAGAATAAACATAGAAGGGATTTTAGAGGACTGCGTCCTCTCTAGTTGCTGGTGGGATGTTACCAGGAACACCCAGTACTGAGAACAGAATGGAGGTTCGTTTAAAGGTAAACATTGAGCCACAATGTGATAGGGTAGGCCGACTATGGGCCTATCACCTGAGTAGACCAGAATCAAAAAGACACAGGCTGGCAATCCTGCACTGAAGCAACATGTACCACAGCCAAGACTTGGAAGAAACCAAAATGTCCATCAAGAGAAAAATGCACCAGGAAGAAGTGGTCCCAGTACACAATGGAATATTAGCCATGGAAAAGAATGAAACAGTGCTTTTGGCACCACCATAGAAGGATCTACAGATAATCCCCCAAATTAAAGAAAGAAACCAAAAGACAGATATCCTATGACATCACTTATAGGTGTTATCAAAAAGTGATACACATGAAATTATTTCCAAGAGAAGGATACGCATGCATTCAGAACACCAAATGACATTTAGCAAAATGGAGAGGTGAAAGGAATACATGAATTAGGATATGGGGGTTAACAGACATGTACTAATACATATGAAATATATAATCTCTATGGAATACCAAGAGAGGTCTACTCAACACTCTGTAATAAACAAAAAGGGAAACGATCCAAAGATGAATAGATCGATACATAGATATAATGAACCAGTTTCTGTACACCTAGAAGACACACAACATTTTTATCAAATTTGCTCTGATAATAAATAGAAATTTAATTTAAAAAACAAACAAGAAGTAAGGAGAAATAAGCCCTTGGAGCTTTGTCCTGGCACATTCCACTCTAATTTGCAGCCCACTAACACAATTTCCACGAAGGCTCTGTTGCCCAAAGACCCAGGGTTGGAAATGTAGAAATGCTGCCGCCTTGTGGCCGTTTCCCGCAAGAGCGGCTTTAAACCCACAGCTAACGGTCACTTAACATTCACAAGGATTCAGGGCTGTAAAGGACACCTGCCCTCAAAAAATGTCCTGCGCTAGGGAATGGCCAAAAAACATTTAAAACTGGCAAAGGTTTCAAGGAGATACTATGAAGAGGTAAGTTTTACTCAGTCTTTTTCCAAAAAAACTAAAATGGATAAAAGCTCAACATCAGGAATTCTTAGACTCATGGAAATCTATTCTACAGAAAGGTTTCATCTCACACAAGTCAACTACCATCAGCAAACTCTCTACAATCAATAAATGCTGAAGGGTTATTAGAGTACTGTGTACCCTCTAGCTTCTGTTGAGATGTAAAGTGGTAACTGCCAATAATGAGAACAGAAAGGAGCTGTGTTTATAAGTAAAAATTGAGCCACCATTCCATCCAGCAGGGCCACTGCTGAGCCTCTCACCTGAGAAGACCAGAGTTGAGAAGACATACGATACAACAGCTGCACCACAGTCATTTCTACAATAGCCAAGACAAGGAAGCAAACAAAACGTCCATCAACAGATGAATGGATAAAGAAGAACAGGTCCATGTACACAATGGACTATTAGCCACGGAAAACAATGAAACACTGCTCTTCGAGGCACCATAGATGAGCCTAGAGATATCCACAGAACATGAGGTAAGTCGGAAAGCAAATGACATATATCCTATTTTATCACTTATAGGCGTTATCTAACAACTGACACAAATGAATATATTTCCACAGAAAAAGACACTCACAGACTTAGAAAACAAACTATGCTTATCTAAAAGTAGAAGTGGGGGGTTGGATAAATTAAGATTAGGATTACCACACGTATACAAATGCATGTTAAATATATGTTTCAAAAAGCCCGACCATATACAAGCGCAGTCTACAGAACACTCTGCAATAATTTACATGGGAAGAGGAACTGTACATGAATATTATATATATATATATATATATATACATATATACATATGTAGTGTACAAATGAACCAGGTTGTGTAAACCTACGACAAACAATATTCTAATCATCCACCCGATTAAAAAAATTAAAACAATGAACGAGAAATTATGTGACATAAATCTATGGGTGTTTGTCCTGGCACATTCCATTCTAATGTACAACCTGGGAACAAGACTTGCAGAAAGCCTCTGCTGCCCTAGTAACCAGATATGTGAATTGAGAAATGCTGCCGCCTTGTGGCCGTTTTCCACAACAGCGGCTTTAAACCCAGTGCCAATGGTCACTAATTATTCTCCCTCATTGCAGGCCTGTAAATGACACCTGCCCTCAAAAAATATCCTGGGGTCGAAAATTGACGGAAAAATTCAAAACAGGGCAACCTTCCCAGAAGACAGTTACAAGAGGTATATTGTACTCACAGTTTTTTTTCTGTTTTTGTTTAACAGAAATAAAAAAGACGTGGAAAATGCTGAACATTAGGAATTATTAAAGACGTGGAAATCCAAATTACTAAACCCTATCAGCTCTCACCAGTCAGAATGGCCATCAGCAAAACTTCTGCAAACAATAAGTGCTGAAGGGGTTTTGGAGCAATGTGTACCCTCGGTTCAATGTGGGTCATCGTAAGGGCCAGTAATGAAAACAAAAAGAGGTGACTTGAAAAGGTAAAAATTGAGCTACCGTTCAATCAAGCATACCCACAGCTGGGCATATCACCTGTGAGGATGAGAATTAAAAATACACAGGCGGGCAATCCTGCACTCCAGCAATATTTACCATAGCCACCACTTGGAAGTTACAAAAATATCCATCAACAGAGGTATGCACAAAGAAGAAGTGGTCCATGTACACAATGGAATATTACTCCAATAGAGAATATAAATTCAACTTAAAAACAAACATAAGTAAGGAGACATCAGCTTCTGGGGGTTTACCCGGGCACATTCCAATTTAATTATAACCGAGGAACACCACCGGAAGGAAGGTCTGTTTCCTGAGTTACGAGATTGGGAGAAGCAGAAATGCTGCCGCCCTCTGGGCGTTACCTGCAACAGCAGCTTTAAAACCTGTACTAATGGTCACCTCATATGCACAAGTACAGGAGGGCTGTAAAAGAAACCTGCCCTCAAAATGTCTTGAAGGAGGTAATGGCCAAAATACTTCAGAAGGTGGCACATACTTCAAGAAAACTATTTGAAGAGGTAAGCTGTACTCACAGACTGAAGAGAAAAAGGACATGCCTGAAAGCTCAATTTCAAGGGATTATGAGATGCATCCATTTCCAACCACAAAGAGCTATCAGCTCACACCAGTCAGAATGACCATCATCAAAGACTACAAACAATAAATGCAGAAGGGGTTGTGGAGAAGTGCATACCCTCAATTTTAAGTGGGACATTACATGGTAAGAGCCACTAATGAGAACAGAATGGAGGTGCCTTTACAAGGTAAGCATTTTGCTACCATATGATCCAGCTGGCACACTCCCGGGCCTATAAATTAAGAAGACAGAATTGGATAGACACAGGCAGGCAAATGTGCATTGCAGCGGTATTACAATAACCAAGACATGGAAGCAACCAAAAACTCCATCAACAGATGAGTGGACAAAGAAGAACTGGTACATATACAGGTGGAATATTATCCAAGGAAAAAAATGACACAATGCCATTTGCAGCACCATAGGTGAGTCCAGAGGCAATCACGCAACTTGTAGTAAGTCAGAAAGCGAAAGACACATATCCTATATTACCACTTATAGGTGTTACCTAAAAATTGATACCAGTGAAGATATTTCCACAGAGAAAGGCAATAACAGATTCATTAAACAGACTTAAGGTTCACCAATGGAAAGGTGTGAGGACCGTATACATCGGGATATTGGGGTTAACAGAGATATACAAACACAGGTGACGTATATAATCAACATTGTGTCATAACCTACATGGGAAAAGGCTCTGAAGAAGGATAGGTATATGTATATGTGTAAAAGAATCACATCTCGCCCACCTAGAAGATTCAAAAATGGTAATCAAAGTTGCTGTGATAAAAAATAAAAATTAAATTAAAAACACGAACAATAAGTAGTGAGACATAAACTTAAGGGGCTTTTCCTGGCACATTCCATTCTAGTTTAAAACCTAGAAAACGATTTCCATTGAGGCTCTGTTGCCCTAGTAACCAGATTTGGTAAAGGAGAAATGCTGCCGCCTTGTGGCCATTTCTCAAAACAGCAGCTTTAAACCCAGTGCTAATGGTCACTTGATATTCAAAATAATTGCAGGCCTGTAAGTGACACCCGCCCTCAAAACAAATCCCTGGGTTGTATGTCGAGCAAAAAACTCAAAAGATGAGCATATTTCCAAACGACGATTTCAAGAGTCATATCTTATGCACACCTTGTCTTCTCTTTCTTTTTCTTTCTTAATTTTTTTTTGTTAAACAAAGGGCATGGAAAATGCTCAACACCAGGAATTAATAAAGCCATGCAAATCCAGTGTACAAACATTTCCTCAACAAAGCCACAGAATGATCATCAGCAAAAAAAAAGGTCTACAAAGAATAAACATAGAAGGGATTTTAGAGGACTGCGTCCTCTCTAGTTGCTGGTGGGATGTTACCAGGAACACCCAGTACTGAGAACAGAATGGAGGTTCGTTTAAAGGTAAACATTGAGCCACAATGTGATAGGGTAGGCCAACTATGGGCCTATCACCTGAGTAGACCAGAATCAAAAAGACACAGGCTGGCAATCCTGCACTGAAGCAACATGTACCACAGCCAAGACTTGGAAGAAACCAAAATGTCCATCAAGAGAAAAATGCACCAGGAAGAAGTGGTCCCAGTACACAATGGAATATTAGCCATGGAAAAGAATGAAACAGTGCTTTTGGCACCACCATAGAAGGATCTACAGATAATCCCCCAAATTAAAGAAAGAAACCAAAAGACAGATATCCTATGACATCACTTATAGGTGTTATCAAAAAGTGATACACATGAAATTATTTCCAAGAGAAGGATACGCATGCATTCAGAACACCAAATGACATTTAGCAAAATGGAGAGGTGAAAGGAATACATGAATTAGGATATGGGGGTTAACAGACATGTACTAATACATATGAAATATATAATCTCTATGGAATACCAAGAGAGGTCTACTCAACACTCTGTAATAAACAAAAAGGGAAACGATCCAAAGATGAATAGATCGATACATAGATATAATGAACCAGTTTCTGTACACCTAGAAGACACACATTTTTATCAAATTTGCTCTGATAATAAATAAAAATTTAATTTAAAAAACAAACAAGAAGTAAGAAGAAATAAGCCCTTGCAGCTTTGTCCTGGCACATTCCACTCTAATTTGCAGCCCACTAACACAATTTCCACGAAGGCTCTGTTGCCCAAAGACCCAGGGTTGGAAATGTAGAAATGCTGCCGCCTTGTGGCCGTTTCCCGCAAGAGCGGCTTTAAACCCACAGCTAACGGTCACTTAACATTCACAAGGATTCAGGGCTGTAAAGGACACCTGCCCTCAAAAAATGTCCTGCGCTAGGGAATGGCCAAAAAACATTTAAAACTGGCAAAGGTTTCAAGGAGATACTATGAAGAGGTAAGTTTTACTCAGTCTTTTTCCAAAAAAACTAAAATGGATAAAAGCTCAACATCAGGAATTCTTAGACTCATGGAAATCTATTCTACAGAAAGGTTTCATCTCACACAAGTCAACTACCATCAGCAAACTCTCTACAATCAATAAATGCTGAAGGGTTATTAGAGTACTGTGTACCCTCTAGCTTCTGTTGAGATGTAAAGTGGTAACTGCCAATAATGAGAACAGAAAGGAGCTGCGTTTATAAGTAAAAAGTGAGCCACCATTCCATCCAGCAGGGCCACTGCTGAGCCTCTCACCTGAGAAGACCAGAGTTGAGAAGACATACGATACAACAGCTGCACCACAGTCATTTCTACAATAGCCAAGACAAGGAAGCAAACAAAACGTCCATCAACAGATGAATGGATAAAGAAGAACAGGTCCATGTACACAATGGACTATTAGCCACGGAAAACAATGAAACACTGCTCTTCGAGGCACCATAGATGAGCCTAGAGATATCCACAGAACATGAGGTAAGTCGGAAAGCAAATGACATATATCCTATTTTATCACTTATAGGCGTTATCTAACAACTGACACAAATGAATATATTTCCACAGAAAAAGACACTCACAGACTTAGAAAACAAACTATGCTTATCTAAAAGTAGAAGTGGGGGGTTGGATAAATTAAGATTAGGATTACCACACGTATACAAATGCATGTTAAATATATGTTTCAAAAAGCCCGACCATATACAAGCGCAGTCTACAGAACACTCTGCAATAATTTACATGGGAAGAGGAACTGTACATGAATATTTATATATATATATATATATACATATATACATATGTAGTGTACAAATGAACCAGGTTGTGTAAACCTACGACAAACAATATTCTAATCATCCACCCGATTAAAAAAATTAAAACAATGAACGAGAAATTATGTGACATAAATCTATGGGTGTTTGTCCTGGCACATTCCATTCTAATGTACAACCTGGGAACAAGACTTGCAGAAAGCCTCTGCTGCCCTAGTAACCAGATATGTGAATTGAGAAATGCTGCCGCCTTGTGGCCGTTTTCCACAACAGCGGCTTTAAACCCAGTGCCAATGGTCACTAATTATTCTCCCTCATTGCAGGCCTGTAAATGACACCTGCCCTCAAAAAATATCCTGGGGTCGAAAATTGATGGAAAAATTCAAAACAGGGCAACCTTCCCAGAAGACAGTTACAAGAGGTATATTGTACTCACAGTTTTTTTTCTGTTTTTGTTTAACAGAAATAAAAAAGACGTGGAAAATGCTGAACATTAGGAATTATTAAAGACGTGGAAATCCAAATTACTAAACCCTATCAGCTCTCACCAGTCAGAATGGCCATCAGCAAAACTTCTGCAAACAATAAGTGCTGAAGGGGTTTTGGAGCAATGTGTACCCTCGGTTCAATGTGGGTCATCGTAAGGGCCAGTAATGAAAACAAAAAGAGGTGACTTGAAAAGGTAAAAATTGAGCTACCGTTCAATCAAGCATACCCACAGCTGGGCATATCACCTGTGAGGATGAGAATTAAAAATACACAGGCGGGCAATCCTGCACTCCAGCAATATTTACCATAGCCACCACTTGGAAGTTACAAAAATATCCATCAACAGAGGTATGCACAAAGAAGAAGTGGTCCATGTACACAATGGAATATTACTCCAATAGAGAATATAAATTCAACTTAAAAACAAACATAAGTAAGGAGACATCAGCTTCTGGGGGTTTACCCGGGCACATTCCAATTTAATTATAACCGAGGAACACCACCGGAAGGAAGGTCTGTTTCCTGAGTTACGAGATTGGGAGAAGCAGAAATGCTGCCGCCCTCTGGGCGTTACCTGCAACAGCAGCTTTAAAACCTGTACTAATGGTCACCTCATATGCACAAGTACAGGAGGGCTGTAAAAGAAACCTGCCCTCAAAATGTCTTGAAGGAGGTAATGGCCAAAATACTTCAGAAGGTGGCACATACTTCAAGAAAACTATTTGAAGAGGTAAGCTGTACTCACAGACTGAAGAGAAAAAGGACATGCCTGAAAGCTCAATTTCAAGGGATTATGAGATGCATCCATTTCCAACCACAAAGAGCTATCAGCTCACACCAGTCAGAATGACCATCATCAAAGACTACAAACAATAAATGCAGAAGGGGTTGTGGAGAAGTGCATACCCTCAATTTTAAGTGGGACATTACATGGTAAGAGCCACTAATGAGAACAGAATGGAGGTGCCTTTACAAGGTAAGCATTTTGCTACCATATGATCCAGCTGGCACACTCCCGGGCCTATAAATTAAGAAGACAGAATTGGATAGACACAGGCAGGCAAATGTGCATTGCAGCGGTATTACAATAACCAAGACATGGAAGCAACCAAAAACTCCATCAACAGATGAGTGGACAAAGAAGAACTGGTACATATACAGGTGGAATATTATCCAAGGAAAAAAATGACACAATGCCATTTGCAGCACCATAGGTGAGTCCAGAGGCAATCACGCAACTTGTAGTAAGTCAGAAAGCGAAAGACACATATCCTATATTACCACTTATAGGTGTTACCTAAAAATTGATACCAGTGAAGATATTTCCACAGAGAAAGGCAATAACAGATTCATTAAACAGACTTAAGGTTCACCAATGGAAAGGTGTGAGGACCGTATACATCGGGATATTGGGGTTAACAGAGATATACAAACACAGGTGACGTATATAATCAACATTGTGTCATAACCTACATGGGAAAAGCCTCTGAAGAAGGATAGGTATATGTATATGTGTAAAAGAATCACATCTCACCCACCTAGAAGATTCAAAAATGGTAATCAAAGTTGCTGTGATAAAAAATAAAAATTAAATTAAAAACACAAACAATAAGTAGTGAGACATAAACTTAAGGGGCTTTTCCTGGCACATTCCATTCTAGTTTAAAACCTAGAAAACGATTTCCATTGAGGCTCTGTTGCCCTAGTAACCAGATTTGGTAAAGGAGAAATGCTGCCGCCTTGTGGCCATTTCTCAAAACAGCAGCTTTAAACCCAGTGCTAATGGTCACTTGATATTCAAAATAATTGCAGGCCTGTAAGTGACACCCGCCCTCAAAACAAATCCCTGGGTTGTATGTCGAGCAAAAAACACAAAAGACGAGCATATTTCCAAACGACGATTTCAAGAGTCATATCTTATGCACACCTTGTCTTCTCTTTCTTTTTCTTTCTTGATTTTTTTTTGTTAAACAAAGGGCATGGAAAATGCTCAACACCAGGAATTAATAAAGCCATGCAAATCCAGTGTACAAACATTTCCTCAACAAAGCCACAGAATGATCATCAGCAAAAAAAAAGGTCTACAAAGAATAAACATAGAAGGGATTTTAGAGGACTGCGTCCTCTCTAGTTGCTGGTGGGATGTTACCAGGAACACCCAGTACTGAGAACAGAATGGAGGTTCGTTTAAAGGTAAACATTGAGCCACAATGTGATAGGGTAGGCCGACTATGGGCCTATCACCTGAGTAGACCAGAATCAAAAAGACACAGGCTGGCAATCCTGCACTGAAGCAACATGTACCACAGCCAAGACTTGGAAGAAACCAAAATGTCCATCAAGAGAAAAATGCACCAGGAAGAAGTGGTCCCAGTACACAATGGAATATTAGCCATGGAAAAGAATGAAACAGTGCTTTTGGCACCACCATAGAAGGATCTACAGATAATCCCCCAAATTAAAGAAAGAAACCAAAAGACAGATATCCTATGACATCACTTATAGGTGTTATCAAAAAGTGATACACATGAAATTATTTCCAAGAGAAGGATACGCATGCATTCAGAACACCAAATGACATTTAGCAAAATGGAGAGGTGAAAGGAATACATGAATTAGGATATGGGGGTTAACAGACATGTACTAATACATATGAAATATATAATCTCTATGGAATACCAAGAGAGGTCTACTCAACACTCTGTAATAAACAAAAAGGGAAACGATCCAAAGATGAATAGATCGATACATAGATATAATGAACCAGTTTCTGTACACCTAGAAGACACACAACATTTTTATCAAATTTGCTCTGATAATAAATAGAAATTTAATTTAAAAAACAAACAAGAAGTAAGGAGAAATAAGCCCTTGGAGCTTTGTCCTGGCACATTCCACTCTAATTTGCAGCCCACTAACACAATTTCCACGAAGGCTCTGTTGCCCAAAGACCCAGGGTTGGAAATGTAGAAATGCTGCCGCCTTGTGGCCGTTTCCCGCAAGAGCGGCTTTAAACCCACAGCTAACGGTCACTTAACATTCACAAGGATTCAGGGCTGTAAAGGACACCTGCCCTCAAAAAATGTCCTGCGCTAGGGAATGGCCAAAAAACATTTAAAACTGGCAAAGGTTTCAAGGAGATACTATGAAGAGGTAAGTTTTACTCAGTCTTTTTCCAAAAAAACTAAAATGGATAAAAGCTCAACATCAGGAATTCTTAGACTCATGGAAATCTATTCTACAGAAAGGTTTCATCTCACACAAGTCAACTACCATCAGCAAACTCTCTACAATCAATAAATGCTGAAGGGTTATTAGAGTACTGTGTACCCTCTAGCTTCTGTTGAGATGTAAAGTGGTAACTGCCAATAATGAGAACAGAAAGGAGCTGCGTTTATAAGTAAAAATTGAGCCACCATTCCATCCAGCAGGGCCACTGCTGAGCCTCTCACCTGAGAAGACCAGAGTTGAGAAGACATACGATACAAAAGCTGCACCACAGTCATTTCTACAATAGCCAAGACAAGGAAGCAAACAAAACGTCCATCAACAGATGAATGGATAAAGAAGAACAGGTCCATGTACACAATGGATTATTAGCCACGGAAAACAATGAAACACTGCTCTTCGAGGCACCATAGATGAGCCTAGAGATATCCACAGAACATGAGGTAAGTCGGAAAGCAAATGACATATATCCTATTTTATCACTTATAGGCGTTATCTAACAACTGACACAAATGAATATATTTCCACAGAAAAAGACACTCACAGACTTAGAAAACAAACTATGCTTATCTAAAAGTAGAAGTGGGGGGTTGGATAAATTAAGATTAGGATTACCACACGTATACAAATGCATGTTAAATATATGTTTCAAAAAGCCCGACCATATACAAGCGCAGTCTACAGAACACTCTGCAATAATTTACATGGGAAGAGGAACTGTACATGAATATTTATATATATATATATATACATATATACATATGTAGTGTACAAATGAACCAGGTTGTGTAAACCTACGACAAACAATATTCTAATCATCCACCCGATTAAAAAAATTAAAACAATGAACGAGAAATTATGTGACATAAATCTATGGGTGTTTGTCCTGGCACATTCCATTCTAATGTACAACCTGGGAACAAGACTTGCAGAAAGCCTCTGCTGCCCTAGTAACCAGATATGTGAATTGAGAAATGCTGCCGCCTTGTGGCCGTTTTCCACAACAGCGGCTTTAAACCCAGTGCCAATGGTCACTAATTATTCTCCCTCATTGCAGGCCTGTAAATGACACCTGCCCTCAAAAAATATCCTGGGGTCGAAAATTGACGGAAAAATTCAAAACAGGGCAACCTTCCCAGAAGACAGTTACAAGAGGTATATTGTACTCACAGTTTTTTTTCTGTTTTTGTTTAACAGAAATAAAAAAGACGTGGAAAATGCTGAACATTAGGAATTATTAAAGACGTGGAAATCCAAATTACTAAACCCTATCAGCTCTCACCAGTCAGAATGGCCATCAGCAAAACTTCTGCAAACAATAAGTGCTGAAGGGGTTTTGGAGCAATGTGTACCCTCGGTTCAATGTGGGTCATCGTAAGGGCCAGTAATGAAAACAAAAAGAGGTGACTTGAAAAGGTAAAAATTGAGCTACCGTTCAATCAAGCATACCCACAGCTGGGCATATCACCTGTGAGGATGAGAATTAAAAATACACAGGCGGGCAATCCTGCACTCCAGCAATATTTACCATAGCCACCACTTGGAAGTTACAAAAATATCCATCAACAGAGGTATGCACAAAGAAGAAGTGGTCCATGTACACAATGGAATATTACTCCAATAGAGAATATAAATTCAACTTAAAAACAAACATAAGTAAGGAGACATCAGCTTCTGGGGGTTTACCCGGGCACATTCCAATTTAATTATAACCGAGGAACACCACCGGAAGGAAGGTCTGTTTCCTGAGTTACGAGATTGGGAGAAGCAGAAATGCTGCCGCCCTCTGGGCGTTACCTGCAACAGCAGCTTTAAAACCTGTACTAATGGTCACCTCATATGCACAAGTACAGGAGGGCTGTAAAAGAAACCTGCCCTCAAAATGTCTTGAAGGAGGTAATGGCCAAAATACTTCAGAAGGTGGCACATACTTCAAGAAAACTATTTGAAGAGGTAAGCTGTACTCACAGACTGAAGAGAAAAAGGACATGCCTGAAAGCTCAATTTCAAGGGATTATGAGATGCATCCATTTCCAACCACAAAGAGCTATCAGCTCACACCAGTCAGAATGACCATCATCAAAGACTACAAACAATAAATGCAGAAGGGGTTGTGGAGAAGTGCATACCCTCAATTTTAAGTGGGACATTACATGGTAAGAGCCACTAATGAGAACAGAATGGAGGTGCCTTTACAAGGTAAGCATTTTGCTACCATATGATCCAGCTGGCACACTCCCGGGCCTATAAATTAAGAAGACAGAATTGGATAGACACAGGCAGGCAAATGTGCATTGCAGCGGTATTACAATAACCAAGACATGGAAGCAACCAAAAACTCCATCAACAGATGAGTGGACAAAGAAGAACTGGTACATATACAGGTGGAATATTATCCAAGGAAAAAAATGACACAATGCCATTTGCAGCACCATAGGTGAGTCCAGAGGCAATCACGCAACTTGTAGTAAGTCAGAAAGCGAAAGACACATATCCTATATTACCACTTATAGGTGTTACCTAAAAATTGATACCAGTGAAGATATTTCCACAGAGAAAGGCAATAACAGATTCATTAAACAGACTTAAGGTTCACCAATGGAAAGGTGTGAGGACCGTATACATCGGGATATTGGGGTTAACAGAGATATACAAACACAGGTGACGTATATAATCAACATTGTGTCATAACCTACATGGGAAAAGGCTCTGAAGAAGGATAGGTATATGTATATGTGTAAAAGAATCACATCTCGCCCACCTAGAAGATTCAAAAATGGTAATCAAAGTTGCTGTGATAAAAAATAAAAATTAAATTAAAAACACGAACAATAAGTAGTGAGACATAAACTTAAGGGGCTTTTCCTGGCACATTCCATTCTAGTTTAAAACCTAGAAAACGATTTCCATTGAGGCTCTGTTGCCCTAGTAACCAGATTTGGTAAAGGAGAAATGCTGCCGCCTTGTGGCCATTTCTCAAAACAGCAGCTTTAAACCCAGTGCTAATGGTCACTTGATATTCAAAATAATTGCAGGCCTGTAAGTGACACCCGCCCTCAAAACAAATCCCTGGGTTGTATGTCGAGCAAAAAACTCAAAAGACGAGCATATTTCCAAACGACGATTTCAAGAGTCATATCTTATGCACACCTTGTCTTCTCTTTCTTTTTCTTTCTTAATTTTTTTTTGTTAAACAAAGGGCATGGAAAATGCTCAACACCAGGAATTAATAAAGCCATGCAAATCCAGTGTACAAACATTTCCTCAACAAAGCCACAGAATGATCATCAGCAAAAAAAAAGGTCTACAAAGAATAAACATAGAAGGGATTTTAGAGGACTGCGTCCTCTCTAGTTGCTGGTGAGATGTTACCAGGAACACCCAGTACTGAGAACAGAATGGAGGTTCGTTTAAAGGTAAACATTGAGCCACAATGTGATAGGGTAGGCCGACTATGGGCCTATCACCTGAGTAGACCAGAATCAAAAAGACACAGGCTGGCAATCCTGCACTGAAGCAACATGTACCACAGCCAAGACTTGGAAGAAACCAAAATGTCCATCAAGAGAAAAATGCACCAGGAAGAAGTGGTCCCAGTACACAATGGAATATTAGCCATGGAAAAGAATGAAACAGTGCTTTTGGCACCACCATAGAAGGATCTACAGATAATCCCCCAAATTAAAGAAAGAAACCAAAAGACAGATATCCTATGACATCACTTATAGGTGTTATCAAAAAGTGATACACATGAAATTATTTCCAAGAGAAGGATACGCATGCATTCAGAACACCAAATGACATTTAGCAAAATGGAGAGGTGAAAGGAATACATGAATTAGGATATGGGGGTTAACAGACATGTACTAATACATATGAAATATATAATCTCTATGGAATACCAAGAGAGGTCTACTCAACACTCTGTAATAAACAAAAAGGGAAACGATCCAAAGATGAATAGATCGATACATAGATATAATGAACCAGTTTCTGTACACCTAGAAGACACACATTTTTATCAAATTTGCTCTGATAATAAATAAAAATTTAATTTAAAAAACAAACAAGAAGTAAGGAGAAATAAGCCCTTGCAGCTTTGTCCTGGCACATTCCACTCTAATTTGCAGCCCACTAACACAATTTCCACGAAGGCTCTGTTGCCCAAAGACCCAGGGTTGGAAATGTAGAAATGCTGCCGCCTTGTGGCCGTTTCCCGCAAGAGCGGCTTTAAACCCACAGCTAACGGTCACTTAACATTCACAAGGATTCAGGGCTGTAAAGGACACCTGCCCTCAAAAAATGTCCTGCGCTAGGGAATGGCCAAAAAACATTTAAAACTGGCAAAGGTTTCAAGGAGATACTATGAAGAGGTAAGTTTTACTCAGTCTTTTTCCAAAAAAACTAAAATGGATAAAAGCTCAACATCAGGAATTCTTAGACTCATGGAAATCTATTCTACAGAAAGGTTTCATCTCACACAAGTCAACTACCATCAGCAAACTCTCTACAATCAATAAATGCTGAAGGGTTATTAGAGTACTGTGTACCCTCTAGCTTCTGTTGAGATGTAAAGTGGTAACTGCCAATAATGAGAACAGAAAGGAGCTGCGTTTATAAGTAAAAATTGAGCCACCATTCCATCCAGCAGGGCCACTGCTGAGCCTCTCACCTGAGAAGACCAGAGTTGAGAAGACATACGATACAACAGCTGCACCACAGTCATTTCTACAATAGCCAAGACAAGGAAGCAAACAAAACGTCCATCAACAGATGAATGGATAAAGAAGAACAGGTCCATGTACACAATGGACTATTAGCCACGGAAAACAATGAAACACTGCTCTTCGAGGCACCATAGATGAGCCTAGAGATATCCACAGAACATGAGGTAAGTCGGAAAGCAAATGACATATATCCTATTTTATCACTTATAGGCGTTATCTAACAACTGACACAAATGAATATATTTCCACAGAAAAAGACACTCACAGACTTAGAAAACAAACTATGCTTATCTAAAAGTAGAAGTGGGGGGTTGGATAAATTAAGATTAGGATTACCACACGTATACAAATGCATGTTAAATATATGTTTCAAAAAGCCCGACCATATACAAGCGCAGTCTACAGAACACTCTGCAATAATTTACATGGGAAGAGGAACTGTACATGAATATTTATATATATATATATATATACATATATACATATGTAGTGTACAAATGAACCAGGTTGTGTAAACCTACGACAAACAATATTCTAATCATCCACCCGATTAAAAAAATTAAAACAATGAACGAGAAATTATGTGACATAAATCTATGGGTGTTTGTCCTGGCACATTCCATTCTAATGTACAACCTGGGAACAAGACTTGCAGAAAGCCTCTGCTGCCCTAGTAACCAGATATGTGAATTGAGAAATGCTGCCGCCTTGTGGCCGTTTTCCACAACAGCGGCTTTAAACCCAGTGCCAATGGTCACTAATTATTCTCCCTCATTGCAGGCCTGTAAATGACACCTGCCCTCAAAAAATATCCTGGGGTCGAAAATTGATGGAAAAATTCAAAACAGGGCAACCTTCCCAGAAGACAGTTACAAGAGGTATATTGTACTCACAGGTTTTTTTCTGTTTTTGTTTAACAGAAATAAAAAAGACGTGGAAAATGCTGAACATTAGGAATTATTAAAGACGTGGAAATCCAAATTACTAAACCCTATCAGCTCTCACCAGTCAGAATGGCCATCAGCAAAACTTCTGCAAACAATAAGTGCTGAAGGGGTTTTGGAGCAATGTGTACCCTCGGTTCAATGTGGGTCATCGTAAGGGCCAGTAATGAAAACAAAAAGAGGTGACTTGAAAAGGTAAAAATTGAGCTACCGTTCAATCAAGCATACCCACAGCTGGGCATATCACCTGTGAGGATGAGAATTAAAAATACACAGGCGGGCAATCCTGCACTCCAGCAATATTTACCATAGCCACCACTTGGAAGTTACAAAAATATCCATCAACAGAGGTATGCACAAAGAAGAAGTGGTCCATGTACACAATGGAATATTACTCCAATAGAGAATATAAATTCAACTTAAAAACAAACATAAGTAAGGAGACATCAGCTTCTGGGGGTTTACCCGGGCACATTCCAATTTAATTATAACCGAGGAACACCACCGGAAGGAAGGTCTGTTTCCTGAGTTACGAGATTGGGAGAAGCAGAAATGCTGCCGCCCTCTGGGCGTTACCTGCAACAGCAGCTTTAAAACCTGTACTAATGGTCACCTCATATGCACAAGTACAGGAGGGCTGTAAAAGAAACCTGCCCTCAAAATGTCTTGAAGGAGGTAATGGCCAAAATACTTCAGAAGGTGGCACATACTTCAAGAAAACTATTTGAAGAGGTAAGCTGTACTCACAGACTGAAGAGAAAAAGGACATGCCTGAAAGCTCAATTTCAAGGGATTATGAGATGCATCCATTTCCAACCACAAAGAGCTATCAGCTCACACCAGTCAGAATGACCATCATCAAAGACTACAAACAATAAATGCAGAAGGGGTTGTGGAGAAGTGCATACCCTCAATTTTAAGTGGGACATTACATGGTAAGAGCCACTAATGAGAACAGAATGGAGGTGCCTTTACAAGGTAAGCATTTTGCTACCATATGATCCAGCTGGCACACTCCCGGGCCTATAAATTAAGAAGACAGAATTGGATAGACACAGGCAGGCAAATGTGCATTGCAGCGGTATTACAATAACCAAGACATGGAAGCAACCAAAAACTCCATCAACAGATGAGTGGACAAAGAAGAACTGGTACATATACAGGTGGAATATTATCCAAGGAAAAAAATGACACAATGCCATTTGCAGCACCATAGGTGAGTCCAGAGGCAATCACGCAACTTGTAGTAAGCCAGAAAGCGAAAGACACATATCCTATATTACCACTTATAGGTGTTACCTAAAAATTGATACCAGTGAAGATATTTCCACAGAGAAAGGCAATAACAGATTCATTAAACAGACTTAAGGTTCACCAATGGAAAGGTGTGAGGACCGTATACATCGGGATATTGGGGTTAACAGAGATATACAAACACAGGTGACGTATATAATCAACATTGTGTCATAACCTACATGGGAAAAGCCTCTGAAGAAGGATAGGTATATGTATATGTGTAAAAGAATCACATCTCACCCACCTAGAAGATTCAAAAATGGTAATCAAAGTTGCTGTGATAAAAAATAAAAATTAAATTAAAAACACAAACAATAAGTAGTGAGACATAAACTTAAGGGGCTTTTCCTGGCACATTCCATTCTAGTTTAAAACCTAGAAAACGATTTCCATTGAGGCTCTGTTGCCCTAGTAACCAGATTTGGTAAAGGAGAAATGCTGCCGCCTTGTGGCCATTTCTCAAAACAGCAGCTTTAAACCCAGTGCTAATGGTCACTTGATATTCAAAATAATTGCAGGCCTGTAAGTGACACCCGCCCTCAAAACAAATCCCTGGGTTGTATGTCGAGCAAAAAACACAAAAGACGAGCATATTTCCAAACGACGATTTCAAGAGTCATATCTTATGCACACCTTGTCTTCTCTTTCTTTTTCTTTCTTGATTTTTTTTTGTTAAACAAAGGGCATGGAAAATGCTCAACACCAGGAATTAATAAAGCCATGCAAATCCAGTGTACAAACATTTCCTCAACAAAGCCACAGAATGATCATCAGCAAAAAAAAAGGTCTACAAAGAATAAACATAGAAGGGATTTTAGAGGACTGCGTCCTCTCTAGTTGCTGGTGGGATGTTACCAGGAACACCCAGTACTGAGAACAGAATGGAGGTTCGTTTAAAGGTAAACATTGAGCCACAATGTGATAGGGTAGGCCGACTATGGGCCTATCACCTGAGTAGACCAGAATCAAAAAGACACAGGCTGGCAATCCTGCACTGAAGCAACATGTACCACAGCCAAGACTTGGAAGAAACCAAAATGTCCATCAAGAGAAAAATGCACCAGGAAGAAGTGGTCCCAGTACACAATGGAATATTAGCCATGGAAAAGAATGAAACAGTGCTTTTGGCACCACCATAGAAGGATCTACAGATAATCCCCCAAATTAAAGAAAGAAACCAAAAGACAGATATCCTATGACATCACTTATAGGTGTTATCAAAAAGTGATACACATGAAATTATTTCCAAGAGAAGGATACGCATGCATTCAGAACACCAAATGACATTTAGCAAAATGGAGAGGTGAAAGGAATACATGAATTAGGATATGGGGGTTAACAGACATGTACTAATACATATGAAATATATAATCTCTATGGAATACCAAGAGAGGTCTACTCAACACTCTGTAATAAACAAAAAGGGAAACGATCCAAAGATGAATAGATCGATACATAGATATAATGAACCAGTTTCTGTACACCTAGAAGACACACAACATTTTTATCAAATTTGCTCTGATAATAAATAGAAATTTAATTTAAAAAACAAACAAGAAGTAAGGAGAAATAAGCCCTTGGAGCTTTGTCCTGGCACATTCCACTCTAATTTGCAGCCCACTAACACAATTTCCACGAAGGCTCTGTTGCCCAAAGACCCAGGGTTGGAAATGTAGAAATGCTGCCGCCTTGTGGCCGTTTCCCGCAAGAGCGGCTTTAAACCCACAGCTAACGGTCACTTAACATTCACAAGGATTCAGGGCTGTAAAGGACACCTGCCCTCAAAAAATGTCCTGCGCTAGGGAATGGCCAAAAAACATTTAAAACTGGCAAAGGTTTCAAGGAGATACTATGAAGAGGTAAGTTTTACTCAGTCTTTTTCCAAAAAAACTAAAATGGATAAAAGCTCAACATCAGGAATTCTTAGACTCATGGAAATCTATTCTACAGAAAGGTTTCATCTCACACAAGTCAACTACCATCAGCAAACTCTCTACAATCAATAAATGCTGAAGGGTTATTAGAGTACTGTGTACCCTCTAGCTTCTGTTGAGATGTAAAGTGGTAACTGCCAATAATGAGAACAGAAAGGAGCTGTGTTTATAAGTAAAAATTGAGCCACCATTCCATCCAGCAGGGCCACTGCTGAGCCTCTCACCTGAGAAGACCAGAGTTGAGAAGACATACGATACAACAGCTGCACCACAGTCATTTCTACAATAGCCAAGACAAGGAAGCAAACAAAACGTCCATCAACAGATGAATGGATAAAGAAGAACAGGTCCATGTACACAATGGACTATTAGCCACGGAAAACAATGAAACACTGCTCTTCGAGGCACCATAGATGAGCCTAGAGATATCCACAGAACATGAGGTAAGTCGGAAAGCAAATGACATATATCCTATTTTATCACTTATAGGCGTTATCTAACAACTGACACAAATGAATATATTTCCACAGAAAAAGACACTCACAGACTTAGAAAACAAACTATGCTTATCTAAAAGTAGAAGTAGGGGTTGGATAAATTAAGATTAGGATTACCACACGTATACAAATGCATGTTAAATATATGTTTCAAAAAGCCCGACCATATACAAGCGCAGTCTACAGAACACTCTGCAATAATTTACATGGGAAGAGGAACTGTACATGAATATTTATATATATATATATATATATACATATATACATATGTAGTGTACAAATGAACCAGGTTGTGTAAACCTACGACAAACAATATTCTAATCATCCACCCGATTAAAAAAATTAAAACAATGAACGAGAAATTATGTGACATAAATCTATGGGTGTTTGTCCTGGCACATTCCATTCTAATGTACAACCTGGGAACAAGACTTGCAGAAAGCCTCTGCTGCCCTAGTAACCAGATATGTGAATTGAGAAATGCTGCCGCCTTGTGGCCGTTTTCCACAACAGCGGCTTTAAACCCAGTGCCAATGGTCACTAATTATTCTCCCTCATTGCAGGCCTGTAAATGACACCTGCCCTCAAAAAATATCCTGGGGTCGAAAATTGACGGAAAAATTCAAAACAGGGCAACCTTCCCAGAAGACAGTTACAAGAGGTATATTGTACTCACAGTTTTTTTTCTGTTTTTGTTTAACAGAAATAAAAAAGATGTGGAAAATGCTGAACATTAGGAATTATTAAAGACGTGGAAATCCAAATTACTAAACCCTATCAGCTCTCACCAGTCAGAATGGCCATCAGCAAAACTTCTGCAAACAATAAGTGCTGAAGGGGTTTTGGAGCAATGTGTACCCTCGGTTCAATGTGGGTCATCGTAAGGGCCAGTAATGAAAACAAAAAGAGGTGACTTGAAAAGGTAAAAATTGAGCTACCGTTCAATCAAGCATACCCACAGCTGGGCATATCACCTGTGAGGATGAGAATTAAAAATACACAGGCGGGCAATCCTGCACTCCAGCAATATTTACCATAGCCACCACTTGGAAGTTACAAAAATATCCATCAACAGAGGTATGCACAAAGAAGAAGTGGTCCATGTACACAATGGAATATTACTCCAATAGAGAATATAAATTCAACTTAAAAACAAACATAAGTAAGGAGACATCAGCTTCTGGGGGTTTACCCGGGCACATTCCAATTTAATTATAACCGAGGAACACCACCGGAAGGAAGGTCTGTTTCCTGAGTTACGAGATTGGGAGAAGCAGAAATGCTGCCGCCCTCTGGGCGTTACCTGCAACAGCAGCTTTAAAACCTGTACTAATGGTCACCTCATATGCACAAGTACAGGAGGGCTGTAAAAGAAACCTGCCCTCAAAATGTCTTGAAGGAGGTAATGGCCAAAATACTTCAGAAGGTGGCACATACTTCAAGAAAACTATTTGAAGAGGTAAGCTGTACTCACAGACTGAAGAGAAAAAGGACATGCCTGAAAGCTCAATTTCAAGGGATTATGAGATGCATCCATTTCCAACCACAAAGAGCTATCAGCTCACACCAGTCAGAATGACCATCATCAAAGACTACAAACAATAAATGCAGAAGGGGTTGTGGAGAAGTGCATACCCTCAATTTTAAGTGGGACATTACATGGTAAGAGCCACTAATGAGAACAGAATGGAGGTGCCTTTACAAGGTAAGCATTTTGCTACCATATGATCCAGCTGGCACACTCCCGGGCCTATAAATTAAGAAGACAGAATTGGATAGACACAGGCAGGCAAATGTGCATTGCAGCGGTATTACAATAACCAAGACATGGAAGCAACCAAAAACTCCATCAACAGATGAGTGGACAAAGAAGAACTGGTACATATACAGGTGGAATATTATCCAAGGAAAAAAATGACACAATGCCATTTGCAGCACCATAGGTGAGTCCAGAGGCAATCACGCAACTTGTAGTAAGTCAGAAAGCGAAAGACACATATCCTATATTACCACTTATAGGTGTTACCTAAAAATTGATACCAGTGAAGATATTTCCACAGAGAAAGGCAATAACAGATTCATTAAACAGACTTAAGGTTCACCAATGGAAAGGTGTGAGGACCGTATACATCGGGATATTGGGGTTAACAGAGATATACAAACACAGGTGACGTATATAATCAACATTGTGTCATAACCTACATGGGAAAAGCCTCTGAAGAAGGATAGGTATATGTATATGTGTAAAAGAATCACATCTCACCCACCTAGAAGATTCAAAAATGGTAATCAAAGTTGCTGTGATAAAAAATAAAAATTAAATTAAAAACACAAACAATAAGTAGTGAGACATAAACTTAAGGGGCTTTTCCTGGCACATTCCATTCTAGTTTAAAACCTAGAAAACGATTTCCATTGAGGCTCTGTTGCCCTAGTAACCAGATTTGGTAAAGGAGAAATGCTGCCGCCTTGTGGCCATTTCTCAAAACAGCAGCTTTAAACCCAGTGCTAATGGTCACTTGATATTCAAAATAATTGCAGGCCTGTAAGTGACACCCGCCCTCAAAACAAATCCCTGGGTTGTATGTCGAGCAAAAAACACAAAAGACGAGCATATTTCCAAACGACGATTTCAAGAGTCATATCTTATGCACACCTTGTCTTCTCTTTCTTTTTCTTTCTTGATTTTTTTTTGTTAAACAAAGGGCATGGAAAATGCTCAACACCAGGAATTAATAAAGCCATGCAAATCCAGTGTACAAACATTTCCTCAACAAAGCCACAGAATGATCATCAGCAAAAAAAAAGGTCTACAAAGAATAAACATAGAAGGGATTTTAGAGGACTGCGTCCTCTCTAGTTGCTGGTGGGATGTTACCAGGAACACCCAGTACTGAGAACAGAATGGAGGTTCGTTTAAAGGTAAACATTGAGCCACAATGTGATAGGGTAGGCCGACTATGGGCCTATCACCTGAGTAGACCAGAATCAAAAAGACACAGGCTGGCAATCCTGCACTGAAGCAACATGTACCACAGCCAAGACTTGGAAGAAACCAAAATGTCCATCAAGAGAAAAATGCACCAGGAAGAAGTGGTCCCAGTACACAATGGAATATTAGCCATGGAAAAGAATGAAACAGTGCTTTTGGCACCACCATAGAAGGATCTACAGATAATCCCCCAAATTAAAGAAAGAAACCAAAAGACAGATATCCTATGACATCACTTATAGGTGTTATCAAAAAGTGATACACATGAAATTATTTCCAAGAGAAGGATACGCATGCATTCAGAACACCAAATGACATTTAGCAAAATGGAGAGGTGAAAGGAATACATGAATTAGGATATGGGGGTTAACAGACATGTACTAATACATATGAAATATATAATCTCTATGGAATACCAAGAGAGGTCTACTCAACACTCTGTAATAAACAAAAAGGGAAACGATCCAAAGATGAATAGATCGATACATAGATATAATGAACCAGTTTCTGTACACCTAGAAGACACACAACATTTTTATCAAATTTGCTCTGATAATAAATAGAAATTTAATTTAAAAAACAAACAAGAAGTAAGGAGAAATAAGCCCTTGGAGCTTTGTCCTGGCACATTCCACTCTAATTTGCAGCCCACTAACACAATTTCCACGAAGGCTCTGTTGCCCAAAGACCCAGGGTTGGAAATGTAGAAATGCTGCCGCCTTGTGGCCGTTTCCCGCAAGAGCGGCTTTAAACCCACAGCTAACGGTCACTTAACATTCACAAGGATTCAGGGCTGTAAAGGACACCTGCCCTCAAAAAATGTCCTGCGCTAGGGAATGGCCAAAAAACATTTAAAACTGGCAAAGGTTTCAAGGAGATACTATGAAGAGGTAAGTTTTACTCAGTCTTTTTCCAAAAAAACTAAAATGGATAAAAGCTCAACATCAGGAATTCTTAGACTCATGGAAATCTATTCTACAGAAAGGTTTCATCTCACACAAGTCAACTACCATCAGCAAACTCTCTACAATCAATAAATGCTGAAGGGTTATTAGAGTACTGTGTACCCTCTAGCTTCTGTTGAGATGTAAAGTGGTAACTGCCAATAATGAGAACAGAAAGGAGCTGTGTTTATAAGTAAAAATTGAGCCACCATTCCATCCAGCAGGGCCACTGCTGAGCCTCTCACCTGAGAAGACCAGAGTTGAGAAGACATACGATACAACAGCTGCACCACAGTCATTTCTACAATAGCCAAGACAAGGAAGCAAACAAAACGTCCATCAACAGATGAATGGATAAAGAAGAACAGGTCCATGTACACAATGGACTATTAGCCACGGAAAACAATGAAACACTGCTCTTCGAGGCACCATAGATGAGCCTAGAGATATCCACAGAACATGAGGTAAGTCGGAAAGCAAATGACATATATCCTATTTTATCACTTATAGGCGTTATCTAACAACTGACACAAATGAATATATTTCCACAGAAAAAGACACTCACAGACTTAGAAAACAAACTATGCTTATCTAAAAGTAGAAGTGAGGGGTTGGATAAATTAAGATTAGGATTACCACACGTATACAAATGCATGTTAAATATATGTTTCAAAAAGCCCGACCATATACAAGCGCAGTCTACAGAACACTCTGCAATAATTTACATGGGAAGAGGAACTGTACATGAATATTTATATATATATATATATATATATACATATATACATATGTAGTGTACAAATGAACCAGGTTGTGTAAACCTACGACAAACAATATTCTAATCATCCACCCGATTAAAAAAATTAAAACAATGAACGAGAAATTATGTGACATAAATCTATGGGTGTTTGTCCTGGCACATTCCATTCTAATGTACAACCTGGGAACAAGACTTGCAGAAAGCCTCTGCTGCCCTAGTAACCAGATATGTGAATTGAGAAATGCTGCCGCCTTGTGGCCGTTTTCCACAACAGCGGCTTTAAACCCAGTGCCAATGGTCACTAATTATTCTCCCTCATTGCAGGCCTGTAAATGACACCTGCCCTCAAAAAATATCCTGGGGTCGAAAATTGACGGAAAAATTCAAAACAGGGCAACCTTCCCAGAAGACAGTTACAAGAGGTATATTGTACTCACAGTTTTTTTTCTGTTTTTGTTTAACAGAAATAAAAAAGATGTGGAAAATGCTGAACATTAGGAATTATTAAAGACGTGGAAATCCAAATTACTAAACCCTATCAGCTCTCACCAGTCAGAATGGCCATCAGCAAAACTTCTGCAAACAATAAGTGCTGAAGGGGTTTTGGAGCAATGTGTACCCTCGGTTCAATGTGGGTCATCGTAAGGGCCAGTAATGAAAACAAAAAGAGGTGACTTGAAAAGGTAAAAATTGAGCTACCGTTCAATCAAGCATACCCACAGCTGGGCATATCACCTGTGAGGATGAGAATTAAAAATACACAGGCGGGCAATCCTGCACTCCAGCAATATTTACCATAGCCACCACTTGGAAGTTACAAAAATATCCATCAACAGAGGTATGCACAAAGAAGAAGTGGTCCATGTACACAATGGAATATTACTCCAATAGAGAATATAAATTCAACTTAAAAACAAACATAAGTAAGGAGACATCAGCTTCTGGGGGTTTACCCGGGCACATTCCAATTTAATTATAACCGAGGAACACCACCGGAAGGAAGGTCTGTTTCCTGAGTTACGAGATTGGGAGAAGCAGAAATGCTGCCGCCCTCTGGGCGTTACCTGCAACAGCAGCTTTAAAACCTGTACTAATGGTCACCTCATATGCACAAGTACAGGAGGGCTGTAAAAGAAACCTGCCCTCAAAATGTCTTGAAGGAGGTAATGGCCAAAATACTTCAGAAGGTGGCACATACTTCAAGAAAACTATTTGAAGAGGTAAGCTGTACTCACAGACTGAAGAGAAAAAGGACATGCCTGAAAGCTCAATTTCAAGGGATTATGAGATGCATCCATTTCCAACCACAAAGAGCTATCAGCTCACACCAGTCAGAATGACCATCATCAAAGACTACAAACAATAAATGCAGAAGGGGTTGTGGAGAAGTGCATACCCTCAATTTTAAGTGGGACATTACATGGTAAGAGCCACTAATGAGAACAGAATGGAGGTGCCTTTACAAGGTAAGCATTTTGCTACCATATGATCCAGCTGGCACACTCCCGGGCCTATAAATTAAGAAGACAGAATTGGATAGACACAGGCAGGCAAATGTGCATTGCAGCGGTATTACAATAACCAAGACATGGAAGCAACCAAAAACTCCATCAACAGATGAGTGGACAAAGAAGAACTGGTACATATACAGGTGGAATATTATCCAAGGAAAAAAATGACACAATGCCATTTGCAGCACCATAGGTGAGTCCAGAGGCAATCACGCAACTTGTAGTAAGTCAGAAAGCGAAAGACACATATCCTATATTACCACTTATAGGTGTTACCTAAAAATTGATACCAGTGAAGATATTTCCACAGAGAAAGGCAATAACAGATTCATTAAACAGACTTAAGGTTCACCAATGGAAAGGTGTGAGGACCGTATACATCGGGATATTGGGGTTAACAGAGATATACAAACACAGGTGACGTATATAATCAACATTGTGTCATAACCTACATGGGAAAAGCCTCTGAAGAAGGATAGGTATATGTATATGTGTAAAAGAATCACATCTCACCCACCTAGAAGATTCAAAAATGGTAATCAAAGTTGCTGTGATAAAAAATAAAAATTAAATTAAAAACACAAACAATAAGTAGTGAGACATAAACTTAAGGGGCTTTTCCTGGCACATTCCATTCTAGTTTAAAACCTAGAAAACGATTTCCATTGAGGCTCTGTTGCCCTAGTAACCAGATTTGGTAAAGGAGAAATGCTGCCGCCTTGTGGCCATTTCTCAAAACAGCAGCTTTAAACCCAGTGCTAATGGTCACTTGATATTCAAAATAATTGCAGGCCTGTAAGTGACACCCGCCCTCAAAACAAATCCCTGGGTTGTATGTCGAGCAAAAAACACAAAAGACGAGCATATTTCCAAACGACGATTTCAAGAGTCATATCTTATGCACACCTTGTCTTCTCTTTCTTTTTCTTTCTTGATTTTTTTTTGTTAAACAAAGGGCATGGAAAATGCTCAACACCAGGAATTAATAAAGCCATGCAAATCCAGTGTACAAACATTTCCTCAACAAAGCCACAGAATGATCATCAGCAAAAAAAAAGGTCTACAAAGAATAAACATAGAAGGGATTTTAGAGGACTGCGTCCTCTCTAGTTGCTGGTGGGATGTTACCAGGAACACCCAGTACTGAGAACAGAATGGAGGTTCGTTTAAAGGTAAACATTGAGCCACAATGTGATAGGGTAGGCCGACTATGGGCCTATCACCTGAGTAGACCAGAATCAAAAAGACACAGGCTGGCAATCCTGCACTGAAGCAACATGTACCACAGCCAAGACTTGGAAGAAACCAAAATGTCCATCAAGAGAAAAATGCACCAGGAAGAAGTGGTCCCAGTACACAATGGAATATTAGCCATGGAAAAGAATGAAACAGTGCTTTTGGCACCACCATAGAAGGATCTACAGATAATCCCCCAAATTAAAGAAAGAAACCAAAAGACAGATATCCTATGACATCACTTATAGGTGTTATCAAAAAGTGATACACATGAAATTATTTCCAAGAGAAGGATACGCATGCATTCAGAACACCAAATGACATTTAGCAAAATGGAGAGGTGAAAGGAATACATGAATTAGGATATGGGGGTTAACAGACATGTACTAATACATATGAAATATATAATCTCTATGGAATACCAAGAGAGGTCTACTCAACACTCTGTAATAAACAAAAAGGGAAACGATCCAAAGATGAATAGATCGATACATAGATATAATGAACCAGTTTCTGTACACCTAGAAGACACACAACATTTTTATCAAATTTGCTCTGATAATAAATAGAAATTTAATTTAAAAAACAAACAAGAAGTAAGGAGAAATAAGCCCTTGGAGCTTTGTCCTGGCACATTCCACTCTAATTTGCAGCCCACTAACACAATTTCCACGAAGGCTCTGTTGCCCAAAGACCCAGGGTTGGAAATGTAGAAATGCTGCCGCCTTGTGGCCGTTTCCCGCAAGAGCGGCTTTAAACCCACAGCTAACGGTCACTTAACATTCACAAGGATTCAGGGCTGTAAAGGACACCTGCCCTCAAAAAATGTCCTGCGCTAGGGAATGGCCAAAAAACATTTAAAACTGGCAAAGGTTTCAAGGAGATACTATGAAGAGGTAAGTTTTACTCAGTCTTTTTCCAAAAAAACTAAAATGGATAAAAGCTCAACATCAGGAATTCTTAGACTCATGGAAATCTATTCTACAGAAAGGTTTCATCTCACACAAGTCAACTACCATCAGCAAACTCTCTACAATCAATAAATGCTGAAGGGTTATTAGAGTACTGTGTACCCTCTAGCTTCTGTTGAGATGTAAAGTGGTAACTGCCAATAATGAGAACAGAAAGGAGCTGTGTTTATAAGTAAAAATTGAGCCACCATTCCATCCAGCAGGGCCACTGCTGAGCCTCTCACCTGAGAAGACCAGAGTTGAGAAGACATACGATACAACAGCTGCACCACAGTCATTTCTACAATAGCCAAGACAAGGAAGCAAACAAAACGTCCATCAACAGATGAATGGATAAAGAAGAACAGGTCCATGTACACAATGGACTATTAGCCACGGAAAACAATGAAACACTGCTCTTCGAGGCACCATAGATGAGCCTAGAGATATCCACAGAACATGAGGTAAGTCGGAAAGCAAATGACATATATCCTATTTTATCACTTATAGGCGTTATCTAACAACTGACACAAATGAATATATTTCCACAGAAAAAGACACTCACAGACTTAGAAAACAAACTATGCTTATCTAAAAGTAGAAGTGGGGGTTGGATAAATTAAGATTAGGATTACCACACGTATACAAATGCATGTTAAATATATGTTTCAAAAAGCCCGACCATATACAAGCGCAGTCTACAGAACACTCTGCAATAATTTACATGGGAAGAGGAACTGTACATGAATATTTATATATATATATATATATACATATATACATATGTAGTGTACAAATGAACCAGGTTGTGTAAACCTACGACAAACAATATTCTAATCATCCACCCGATTAAAAACATTAAAACAATGAACGAGAAATTATGTGACATAAATCTATGGGTGTTTGTCCTGGCACATTCCATTCTAATGTACAACCTGGGAACAAGACTTGCAGAAAGCCTCTGCTGCCCTAGTAACCAGATATGTGAATTGAGAAATGCTGCCGCCTTGTGGCCGTTTTCCACAACAGCGGCTTTAAACCCAGTGCCAATGGTCACTAATTATTCTCCCTCATTGCAGGCCTGTAAATGACACCTGCCCTCAAAAAATATCCTGGGGTCGAAAATTGACGGAAAAATTCAAAACAGGGCAACCTTCCCAGAAGACAGTTACAAGAGGTATATTGTACTCACAGTTTTTTTTCTGTTTTTGTTTAACAGAAATAAAAAAGATGTGGAAAATGCTGAACATTAGGAATTATTAAAGACGTGGAAATCCAAATTACTAAACCCTATCAGCTCTCACCAGTCAGAATGGCCATCAGCAAAACTTCTGCAAACAATAAGTGCTGAAGGGGTTTTGGAGCAATGTGTACCCTCGGTTCAATGTGGGTCATCGTAAGGGCCAGTAATGAAAACAAAAAGAGGTGACTTGAAAAGGTAAAAATTGAGCTACCGTTCAATCAAGCATACCAACAGCTGGGCATATCACCTGTGAGGATGAGAATTAAAAATACACAGGCGGGCAATCCTGCACTCCAGCAATATTTACCATAGCCACCACTTGGAAGTTACAAAAATATCCATCAACAGAGGTATGCACAAAGAAGAAGTGGTCCATGTACACAATGGAATATTACTCCAATAGAGAATATAAATTCAACTTAAAAACAAACATAAGTAAGGAGACATCAGCTTCTGGGGGTTTACCCGGGCACATTCCAATTTAATTATAACCGAGGAACACCACCGGAAGGAAGGTCTGTTTCCTGAGTTACGAGATTGGGAGAAGCAGAAATGCTGCCGCCCTCTGGGCGTTACCTGCAACAGCAGCTTTAAAACCTGTACTAATGGTCACCTCATATGCACAAGTACAGGAGGGCTGTAAAAGAAACCTGCCCTCAAAATGTCTTGAAGGAGGTAATGGCCAAAATACTTCAGAAGGTGGCACATACTTCAAGAAAACTATTTGAAGAGGTAAGCTGTACTCACAGACTGAAGAGAAAAAGGACATGCCTGAAAGCTCAATTTCAAGGGATTATGAGATGCATCCATTTCCAACCACAAAGAGCTATCAGCTCACACCAGTCAGAATGACCATCATCAAAGACTACAAACAATAAATGCAGAAGGGGTTGTGGAGAAGTGCATACCCTCAATTTTAAGTGGGACATTACATGGTAAGAGCCACTAATGAGAACAGAATGGAGGTGCCTTTACAAGGTAAGCATTTTGCTACCATATGATCCAGCTGGCACACTCCCGGGCCTATAAATTAAGAAGACAGAATTGGATAGACACAGGCAGGCAAATGTGCATTGCAGCGGTATTACAATAACCAAGACATGGAAGCAACCAAAAACTCCATCAACAGATGAGTGGACAAAGAAGAACTGGTACATATACAGGTGGAATATTATCCAAGGAAAAAAATGACACAATGCCATTTGCAGCACCATAGGTGAGTCCAGAGGCAATCACGCAACTTGTAGTAAGTCAGAAAGCGAAAGACACATATCCTATATTACCACTTATAGGTGTTACCTAAAAATTGATACCAGTGAAGATATTTCCACAGAGAAAGGCAATAACAGATTCATTAAACAGACTTAAGGTTCACCAATGGAAAGGTGTGAGGACCGTATACATCGGGATATTGGGGTTAACAGAGATATACAAACACAGGTGACGTATATAATCAACATTGTGTCATAACCTACATGGGAAAAGCCTCTGAAGAAGGATAGGTATATGTATATGTGTAAAAGAATCACATCTCACCCACCTAGAAGATTCAAAAATGGTAATCAAAGTTGCTGTGATAAAAAATAAAAATTAAATTAAAAACACAAACAATAAGTAGTGAGACATAAACTTAAGGGGCTTTTCCTGGCACATTCCATTCTAGTTTAAAACCTAGAAAACGATTTCCATTGAGGCTCTGTTGCCCTAGTAACCAGATTTGGTAAAGGAGAAATGCTGCCGCCTTGTGGCCATTTCTCAAAACAGCAGCTTTAAACCCAGTGCTAATGGTCACTTGATATTCAAAATAATTGCAGGCCTGTAAGTGACACCCGCCCTCAAAACAAATCCCTGGGTTGTATGTCGAGCAAAAAACACAAAAGACGAGCATATTTCCAAACGACGATTTCAAGAGTCATATCTTATGCACACCTTGTCTTCTCTTTCTTTTTCTTTCTTGATTTTTTTTTGTTAAACAAAGGGCATGGAAAATGCTCAACACCAGGAATTAATAAAGCCATGCAAATCCAGTGTACAAACATTTCCTCAACAAAGCCACAGAATGATCATCAGCAAAAAAAAAGGTCTACAAAGAATAAACATAGAAGGGATTTTAGAGGACTGCGTCCTCTCTAGTTGCTGGTGGGATGTTACCAGGAACACCCAGTACTGAGAACAGAATGGAGGTTCGTTTAAAGGTAAACATTGAGCCACAATGTGATAGGGTAGGCCGACTATGGGCCTATCACCTGAGTAGACCAGAATCAAAAAGACACAGGCTGGCAATCCTGCACTGAAGCAACATGTACCACAGCCAAGACTTGGAAGAAACCAAAATGTCCATCAAGAGAAAAATGCACCAGGAAGAAGTGGTCCCAGTACACAATGGAATATTAGCCATGGAAAAGAATGAAACAGTGCTTTTGGCACCACCATAGAAGGATCTACAGATAATCCCCCAAATTAAAGAAAGAAACCAAAAGACAGATATCCTATGACATCACTTATAGGTGTTATCAAAAAGTGATACACATGAAATTATTTCCAAGAGAAGGATACGCATGCATTCAGAACACCAAATGACATTTAGCAAAATGGAGAGGTGAAAGGAATACATGAATTAGGATATGGGGGTTAACAGACATGTACTAATACATATGAAATATATAATCTCTATGGAATACCAAGAGAGGTCTACTCAACACTCTGTAATAAACAAAAAGGGAAACGATCCAAAGATGAATAGATCGATACATAGATATAATGAACCAGTTTCTGTACACCTAGAAGACACACAACATTTTTATCAAATTTGCTCTGATAATAAATAGAAATTTAATTTAAAAAACAAACAAGAAGTAAGGAGAAATAAGCCCTTGGAGCTTTGTCCTGGCACATTCCACTCTAATTTGCAGCCCACTAACACAATTTCCACGAAGGCTCTGTTGCCCAAAGACCCAGGGTTGGAAATGTAGAAATGCTGCCGCCTTGTGGCCGTTTCCCGCAAGAGCGGCTTTAAACCCACAGCTAACGGTCACTTAACATTCACAAGGATTCAGGGCTGTAAAGGACACCTGCCCTCAAAAAATGTCCTGCGCTAGGGAATGGCCAAAAAACATTTAAAACTGGCAAAGGTTTCAAGGAGATACTATGAAGAGGTAAGTTTTACTCAGTCTTTTTCCAAAAAAACTAAAATGGATAAAAGCTCAACATCAGGAATTCTTAGACTCATGGAAATCTATTCTACAGAAAGGTTTCATCTCACACAAGTCAACTACCATCAGCAAACTCTCTACAATCAATAAATGCTGAAGGGTTATTAGAGTACTGTGTACCCTCTAGCTTCTGTTGAGATGTAAAGTGGTAACTGCCAATAATGAGAACAGAAAGGAGCTGTGTTTATAAGTAAAAATTGAGCCACCATTCCATCCAGCAGGGCCACTGCTGAGCCTCTCACCTGAGAAGACCAGAGTTGAGAAGACATACGATACAACAGCTGCACCACAGTCATTTCTACAATAGCCAAGACAAGGAAGCAAACAAAACGTCCATCAACAGATGAATGGATAAAGAAGAACAGGTCCATGTACACAATGGACTATTAGCCACGGAAAACAATGAAACACTGCTCTTCGAGGCACCATAGATGAGCCTAGAGATATCCACAGAACATGAGGTAAGTCGGAAAGCAAATGACATATATCCTATTTTATCACTTATAGGCGTTATCTAACAACTGACACAAATGAATATATTTCCACAGAAAAAGACACTCACAGACTTAGAAAACAAACTATGCTTATCTAAAAGTAGAAGTGAGGGGTTGGATAAATTAAGATTAGGATTACCACACGTATACAAATGCATGTTAAATATATGTTTCAAAAAGCCCGACCATATACAAGCGCAGTCTACAGAACACTCTGCAATAATTTACATGGGAAGAGGAACTGTACATGAATATTTATATATATATATATATATATACATATATACATATGTAGTGTACAAATGAACCAGGTTGTGTAAACCTACGACAAACAATATTCTAATCATCCACCCGATTAAAAAAATTAAAACAATGAACGAGAAATTATGTGACATAAATCTATGGGTGTTTGTCCTGGCACATTCCATTCTAATGTACAACCTGGGAACAAGACTTGCAGAAAGCCTCTGCTGCCCTAGTAACCAGATATGTGAATTGAGAAATGCTGCCGCCTTGTGGCCGTTTTCCACAACAGCGGCTTTAAACCCAGTGCCAATGGTCACTAATTATTCTCCCTCATTGCAGGCCTGTAAATGACACCTGCCCTCAAAAAATATCCTGGGGTCGAAAATTGACGGAAAAATTCAAAACAGGGCAACCTTCCCAGAAGACAGTTACAAGAGGTATATTGTACTCACAGTTTTTTTTCTGTTTTTGTTTAACAGAAATAAAAAAGACGTGGAAAATGCTGAACATTAGGAATTATTAAAGACGTGGAAATCCAAATTACTAAACCCTATCAGCTCTCACCAGTCAGAATGGCCATCAGCAAAACTTCTGCAAACAATAAGTGCTGAAGGGGTTTTGGAGCAATGTGTACCCTCGGTTCAATGTGGGTCATCGTAAGGGCCAGTAATGAAAACAAAAAGAGGTGACTTGAAAAGGTAAAAATTGAGCTACCGTTCAATCAAGCATACCCACAGCTGGGCATATCACCTGTGAGGATGAGAATTAAAAATACACAGGCGGGCAATCCTGCACTCCAGCAATATTTACCATAGCCACCACTTGGAAGTTACAAAAATATCCATCAACAGAGGTATGCACAAAGAAGAAGTGGTCCATGTACACAATGGAATATTACTCCAATAGAGAATATAAATTCAACTTAAAAACAAACATAAGTAAGGAGACATCAGCTTCTGGGGGTTTACCCGGGCACATTCCAATTTAATTATAACCGAGGAACACCACCGGAAGGAAGGTCTGTTTCCTGAGTTACGAGATTGGGAGAAGCAGAAATGCTGCCGCCCTCTGGGCGTTACCTGCAACAGCAGCTTTAAAACCTGTACTAATGGTCACCTCATATGCACAAGTACAGGAGGGCTGTAAAAGAAACCTGCCCTCAAAATGTCTTGAAGGAGGTAATGGCCAAAATACTTCAGAAGGTGGCACATACTTCAAGAAAACTATTTGAAGAGGTAAGCTGTACTCACAGACTGAAGAGAAAAAGGACATGCCTGAAAGCTCAATTTCAAGGGATTATGAGATGCATCCATTTCCAACCACAAAGAGCTATCAGCTCACACCAGTCAGAATGACCATCATCAAAGACTACAAACAATAAATGCAGAAGGGGTTGTGGAGAAGTGCATACCCTCAATTTTAAGTGGGACATTACATGGTAAGAGCCACTAATGAGAACAGAATGGAGGTGCCTTTACAAGGTAAGCATTTTGCTACCATATGATCCAGCTGGCACACTCCCGGGCCTATAAATTAAGAAGACAGAATTGGATAGACACAGGCAGGCAAATGTGCATTGCAGCGGTATTACAATAACCAAGACATGGAAGCAACCAAAAACTCCATCAACAGATGAGTGGACAAAGAAGAACTGGTACATATACAGGTGGAATATTATCCAAGGAAAAAAATGACACAATGCCATTTGCAGCACCATAGGTGAGTCCAGAGGCAATCACGCAACTTGTAGTAAGTCAGAAAGCGAAAGACACATATCCTATATTACCACTTATAGGTGTTACCTAAAAATTGATACCAGTGAAGATATTTCCACAGAGAAAGGCAATAACAGATTCATTAAACAGACTTAAGGTTCACCAATGGAAAGGTGTGAGGACCGTATACATCGGGATATTGGGGTTAACAGAGATATACAAACACAGGTGACGTATATAATCAACATTGTGTCATAACCTACATGGGAAAAGCCTCTGAAGAAGGATAGGTATATGTATATGTGTAAAAGAATCACATCTCACCCACCTAGAAGATTCAAAAATGGTAATCAAAGTTGCTGTGATAAAAAATAAAAATTAAATTAAAAACACAAACAATAAGTAGTGAGACATAAACTTAAGGGGCTTTTCCTGGCACATTCCATTCTAGTTTAAAACCTAGAAAACGATTTCCATTGAGGCTCTGTTGCCCTAGTAACCAGATTTGGTAAAGGAGAAATGCTGCCGCCTTGTGGCCATTTCTCAAAACAGCAGCTTTAAACCCAGTGCTAATGGTCACTTGATATTCAAAATAATTGCAGGCCTGTAAGTGACACCCGCCCTCAAAACAAATCCCTGGGTTGTATGTCGAGCAAAAAACACAAAAGACGAGCATATTTCCAAACGACGATTTCAAGAGTCATATCTTATGCACACCTTGTCTTCTCTTTCTTTTTCTTTCTTGATTTTTTTTTGTTAAACAAAGGGCATGGAAAATGCTCAACACCAGGAATTAATAAAGCCATGCAAATCCAGTGTACAAACATTTCCTCAACAAAGCCACAGAATGATCATCAGCAAAAAAAAAGGTCTACAAAGAATAAACATAGAAGGGATTTTAGAGGACTGCGTCCTCTCTAGTTGCTGGTGGGATGTTACCAGGAACACCCAGTACTGAGAACAGAATGGAGGTTCGTTTAAAGGTAAACATTGAGCCACAATGTGATAGGGTAGGCCGACTATGGGCCTATCACCTGAGTAGACCAGAATCAAAAAGACACAGGCTGGCAATCCTGCACTGAAGCAACATGTACCACAGCCAAGACTTGGAAGAAACCAAAATGTCCATCAAGAGAAAAATGCACCAGGAAGAAGTGGTCCCAGTACACAATGGAATATTAGCCATGGAAAAGAATGAAACAGTGCTTTTGGCACCACCATAGAAGGATCTACAGATAATCCCCCAAATTAAAGAAAGAAACCAAAAGACAGATATCCTATGACATCACTTATAGGTGTTATCAAAAAGTGATACACATGAAATTATTTCCAAGAGAAGGATACGCATGCATTCAGAACACCAAATGACATTTAGCAAAATGGAGAGGTGAAAGGAATACATGAATTAGGATATGGGGGTTAACAGACATGTACTAATACATATGAAATATATAATCTCTATGGAATACCAAGAGAGGTCTACTCAACACTCTGTAATAAACAAAAAGGGAAACGATCCAAAGATGAATAGATCGATACATAGATATAATGAACCAGTTTCTGTACACCTAGAAGACACACAACATTTTTATCAAATTTGCTCTGATAATAAATAGAAATTTAATTTAAAAAACAAACAAGAAGTAAGGAGAAATAAGCCCTTGGAGCTTTGTCCTGGCACATTCCACTCTAATTTGCAGCCCACTAACACAATTTCCACGAAGGCTCTGTTGCCCAAAGACCCAGGGTTGGAAATGTAGAAATGCTGCCGCCTTGTGGCCGTTTCCCGCAAGAGCGGCTTTAAACCCACAGCTAACGGTCACTTAACATTCACAAGGATTCAGGGCTGTAAAGGACACCTGCCCTCAAAAAATGTCCTGCGCTAGGGAATGGCCAAAAAACATTTAAAACTGGCAAAGGTTTCAAGGAGATACTATGAAGAGGTAAGTTTTACTCAGTCTTTTTCCAAAAAAACTAAAATGGATAAAAGCTCAACATCAGGAATTCTTAGACTCATGGAAATCTATTCTACAGAAAGGTTTCATCTCACACAAGTCAACTACCATCAGCAAACTCTCTACAATCAATAAATGCTGAAGGGTTATTAGAGTACTGTGTACCCTCTAGCTTCTGTTGAGATGTAAAGTGGTAACTGCCAATAATGAGAACAGAAAGGAGCTGTGTTTATAAGTAAAAATTGAGCCACCATTCCATCCAGCAGGGCCACTGCTGAGCCTCTCACCTGAGAAGACCAGAGTTGAGAAGACATACGATACAACAGCTGCACCACAGTCATTTCTACAATAGCCAAGACAAGGAAGCAAACAAAACGTCCATCAACAGATGAATGGATAAAGAAGAACAGGTCCATGTACACAATGGACTATTAGCCACGGAAAACAATGAAACACTGCTCTTCGAGGCACCATAGATGAGCCTAGAGATATCCACAGAACATGAGGTAAGTCGGAAAGCAAATGACATATATCCTATTTTATCACTTATAGGCGTTATCTAACAACTGACACAAATGAATATATTTCCACAGAAAAAGACACTCACAGACTTAGAAAACAAACTATGCTTATCTAAAAGTAGAAGTGGGGGTTGGATAAATTAAGATTAGGATTACCACACGTATACAAATGCATGTTAAATATATGTTTCAAAAAGCCCGACCATATACAAGCGCAGTCTACAGAACACTCTGCAATAATTTACATGGGAAGAGGAACTGTACATGAATATTTATATATATATATATATATATACATATATACATATGTAGTGTACAAATGAACCAGGTTGTGTAAACCTACGACAAACAATATTCTAATCATCCACCCGATTAAAAAAATTAAAACAATGAACGAGAAATTATGTGACATAAATCTATGGGTGTTTGTCCTGGCACATTCCATTCTAATGTACAACCTGGGAACAAGACTTGCAGAAAGCCTCTGCTGCCCTAGTAACCAGATATGTGAATTGAGAAATGCTGCCGCCTTGTGGCCGTTTTCCACAACAGCGGCTTTAAACCCAGTGCCAATGGTCACTAATTATTCTCCCTCATTGCAGGCCTGTAAATGACACCTGCCCTCAAAAAATATCCTGGGGTCGAAAATTGACGGAAAAATTCAAAACAGGGCAACCTTCCCAGAAGACAGTTACAAGAGGTATATTGTACTCACAGTTTTTTTTCTGTTTTTGTTTAACAGAAATAAAAAAGATGTGGAAAATGCTGAACATTAGGAATTATTAAAGACGTGGAAATCCAAATTACTAAACCCTATCAGCTCTCACCAGTCAGAATGGCCATCAGCAAAACTTCTGCAAACAATAAGTGCTGAAGGGGTTTTGGAGCAATGTGTACCCTCGGTTCAATGTGGGTCATCGTAAGGGCCAGTAATGAAAACAAAAAGAGGTGACTTGAAAAGGTAAAAATTGAGCTACCGTTCAATCAAGCATACCCACAGCTGGGCATATCACCTGTGAGGATGAGAATTAAAAATACACAGGCGGGCAATCCTGCACTCCAGCAATATTTACCATAGCCACCACTTGGAAGTTACAAAAATATCCATCAACAGAGGTATGCACAAAGAAGAAGTGGTCCATGTACACAATGGAATATTACTCCAATAGAGAATATAAATTCAACTTAAAAACAAACATAAGTAAGGAGACATCAGCTTCTGGGGGTTTACCCGGGCACATTCCAATTTAATTATAACCGAGGAACACCACCGGAAGGAAGGTCTGTTTCCTGAGTTACGAGATTGGGAGAAGCAGAAATGCTGCCGCCCTCTGGGCGTTACCTGCAACAGCAGCTTTAAAACCTGTACTAATGGTCACCTCATATGCACAAGTACAGGAGGGCTGTAAAAGAAACCTGCCCTCAAAATGTCTTGAAGGAGGTAATGGCCAAAATACTTCAGAAGGTGGCACATACTTCAAGAAAACTATTTGAAGAGGTAAGCTGTACTCACAGACTGAAGAGAAAAAGGACATGCCTGAAAGCTCAATTTCAAGGGATTATGAGATGCATCCATTTCCAACCACAAAGAGCTATCAGCTCACACCAGTCAGAATGACCATCATCAAAGACTACAAACAATAAATGCAGAAGGGGTTGTGGAGAAGTGCATACCCTCAATTTTAAGTGGGACATTACATGGTAAGAGCCACTAATGAGAACAGAATGGAGGTGCCTTTACAAGGTAAGCATTTTGCTACCATATGATCCAGCTGGCACACTCCCGGGCCTATAAATTAAGAAGACAGAATTGGATAGACACAGGCAGGCAAATGTGCATTGCAGCGGTATTACAATAACCAAGACATGGAAGCAACCAAAAACTCCATCAACAGATGAGTGGACAAAGAAGAACTGGTACATATACAGGTGGAATATTATCCAAGGAAAAAAATGACACAATGCCATTTGCAGCACCATAGGTGAGTCCAGAGGCAATCACGCAACTTGTAGTAAGTCAGAAAGCGAAAGACACATATCCTATATTACCACTTATAGGTGTTACCTAAAAATTGATACCAGTGAAGATATTTCCACAGAGAAAGGCAATAACAGATTCATTAAACAGACTTAAGGTTCACCAATGGAAAGGTGTGAGGACCGTATACATCGGGATATTGGGGTTAACAGAGATATACAAACACAGGTGACGTATATAATCAACATTGTGTCATAACCTACATGGGAAAAGCCTCTGAAGAAGGATAGTTATATGTATATGTGTAAAAGAATCACATCTCGCCCACCTAGAAGATTCAAAAATGGTAATCAAAGTTGCTGTGATAAAAAATAAAAATTAAATTAAAAACACGAACAATAAGTAGTGAGACATAAACTTAAGGGGCTTTTCCTGGCACATTCCATTCTAGTTTAAAACCTAGAAAACGATTTCCATTGAGGCTCTGTTGCCCTAGTAACCAGATTTGGTAAAGGAGAAATGCTGCCGCCTTGTGGCCATTTCTCAAAACAGCAGCTTTAAACCCAGTGCTAATGGTCACTTGATATTCAAAATAATTGCAGGCCTGTAAGTGACACCCGCCCTCAAAACAAATCCCTGGGTTGTATGTCGAGCAAAAAACTCAAAAGACGAGCATATTTCCAAACGACGATTTCAAGAGTCATATCTTATGCACACCTTGTCTTCTCTTTCTTTTTCTTTCTTAATTTTTTTTTGTTAAACAAAGGGCATGGAAAATGCTCAACACCAGGAATTAATAAAGCCATGCAAATCCAGTGTACAAACATTTCCTCAACAAAGCCACAGAATGATCATCAGCAAAAAAAAAAGGTCTACAAAGAATAAACATAGAAGGGATTTTAGAGGACTGCGTCCTCTCTAGTTGCTGGTGGGATGTTACCAGGAACACCCAGTACTGAGAACAGAATGGAGGTTCGTTTAAAGGTAAACATTGAGCCACAATGTGATAGGGTAGGCCGACTATGGGCCTATCACCTGAGTAGACCAGAATCAAAAAGACACAGGCTGGCAATCCTGCACTGAAGCAACATGTACCACAGCCAAGACTTGGAAGAAACCAAAATGTCCATCAAGAGAAAAATGCACCAGGAAGAAGTGGTCCCAGTACACAATGGAATATTAGCCATGGAAAAGAATGAAACAGTGCTTTTGGCACCACCATAGAAGGATCTACAGATAATCCCCCAAATTAAAGAAAGAAACCAAAAGACAGATATCCTATGACATCACTTATAGGTGTTATCAAAAAGTGATACACATGAAATTATTTCCAAGAGAAGGATACGCATGCATTCAGAACACCAAATGACATTTAGCAAAATGGAGAGGTGAAAGGAATACATGAATTAGGATATGGGGGTTAACAGACATGTACTAATACATATGAAATATATAATCTCTATGGAATACCAAGAGAGGTCTACTCAACACTCTGTAATAAACAAAAAGGGAAACGATCCAAAGATGAATAGATCGATACATAGATATAATGAACCAGTTTCTGTACACCTAGAAGACACACAACATTTTTATCAAATTTGCTCTGATAATAAATAAAAATTTAATTTAAAAAACAAACAAGAAGTAAGGAGAAATAAGCCCTTGGAGCTTTGTCCTGGCACATTCCACTCTAATTTGCAGCCCACTAACACAATTTCCACGAAGGCTCTGTTGCCCAAAGACCCAGGGTTGGAAATGTAGAAATGCTGCCGCCTTGTGGCCGTTTCCCGCAAGAGCGGCTTTAAACCCACAGCTAACGGTCACTTAACATTCACAAGGATTCAGGGCTGTAAAGGACACCTGCCCTCAAAAAATGTCCTGCGCTAGGGAATGGCCAAAAAACATTTAAAACTGGCAAAGGTTTCAAGGAGATACTATGAAGAGGTAAGTTTTACTCAGTCTTTTTCCAAAAAAACTAAAATGGATAAAAGCTCAACATCAGGAATTCTTAGACTCATGGAAATCTATTCTACAGAAAGGTTTCATCTCACACAAGTCAACTACCATCAGCAAACTCTCTACAATCAATAAATGCTGAAGGGTTATTAGAGTACTGTGTACCCTCTAGCTTCTGTTGAGATGTAAAGTGGTAACTGCCAATAATGAGAACAGAAAGGAGCTGTGTTTATAAGTAAAAATTGAGCCACCATTCCATCCAGCAGGGCCACTGCTGAGCCTCTCACCTGAGAAGACCAGAGTTGAGAAGACATACGATACAACAGCTGCACCACAGTCATTTCTACAATAGCCAAGACAAGGAAGCAAACAAAACGTCCATCAACAGATGAATGGATAAAGAAGAACAGGTCCATGTACACAATGGACTATTAGCCACGGAAAACAATGAAACACTGCTCTTCGAGGCACCATAGATGAGCCTAGAGATATCCACAGAACATGAGGTAAGTCGGAAAGCAAATGACATATATCCTATTTTATCACTTATAGGCGTTATCTAACAACTGACACAAATGAATATATTTCCACAGAAAAAGACACTCACAGACTTAGAAAACAAACTATGCTTATCTAAAAGTAGAAGTGGGGGGTTGGATAAATTAAGATTAGGATTACCACACGTATACAAATGCATGTTAAATATATGTTTCAAAAAGCCCGACCATATACAAGCGCAGTCTACAGAACACTCTGCAATAATTTACATGGGAAGAGGAACTGTACATGAATATTTATATATATATATACATATATACATATATACATATATAGTGTACAAATGAACCAGGTTGTGTAAACCTACGACAAACAATATTCTAATCATCCACCCGATTAAAAAAATTAAAACAATGAACGAGAAATTATGTGACATAAATCTATGGGTGTTTGTCCTGGCACATTCCATTCTAATGTACAACCTGGGAACAAGACTTGCAGAAAGCCTCTGCTGCCCTAGTAACCAGATATGTGAATTGAGAAATGCTGCCGCCTTGTGGCCGTTTTCCACAACAGCGGCTTTAAACCCAGTGCCAATGGTCACTAATTATTCTCCCTCATTGCAGGCCTGTAAATGACACCTGCCCTCAAAAAATATCCTGGGGTCGAAAATTGACGGAAAAATTCAAAACAGGGCAACCTTCCCAGAAGACAGTTACAAGAGGTATATTGTACTCACAGTTTTTTTTCTGTTTTTGTTTAACAGAAATAAAAAAGACGTGGAAAATGCTGAACATTAGGAATTATTAAAGACGTGGAAATCCAAATTACTAAACCCTATCAGCTCTCACCAGTCAGAATGGCCATCAGCAAAACTTCTGCAAACAATAAGTGCTGAAGGGGTTTTGGAGCAATGTGTACCCTCGGTTCAATGTGGGTCATCGTAAGGGCCAGTAATGAAAACAAAAAGAGGTGACTTGAAAAGGTAAAAATTGAGCTACCGTTCAATCAAGCATACCCACAGCTGGGCATATCACCTGTGAGGATGAGAATTAAAAATACACAGGCGGGCAATCCTGCACTCCAGCAATATTTACCATAGCCACCACTTGGAAGTTACAAAAATATCCATCAACAGAGGTATGCACAAAGAAGAAGTGGTCCATGTACACAATGGAATATTACTCCAATAGAGAATATAAATTCAACTTAAAAACAAACATAAGTAAGGAGACATCAGCTTCTGGGGGTTTACCCGGGCACATTCCAATTTAATTATAACCGAGGAACACCACCGGAAGGAAGGTCTGTTTCCTGAGTTACGAGATTGGGAGAAGCAGAAATGCTGCCGCCCTCTGGGCGTTACCTGCAACAGCAGCTTTAAAACCTGTACTAATGGTCACCTCATATGCACAAGTACAGGAGGGCTGTAAAAGAAACCTGCCCTCAAAATGTCTTGAAGGAGGTAATGGCCAAAATACTTCAGAAGGTGGCACATACTTCAAGAAAACTATTTGAAGAGGTAAGCTGTACTCACAGACTGAAGAGAAAAAGGACATGCCTGAAAGCTCAATTTCAAGGGATTATGAGATGCATCCATTTCCAACCACAAAGAGCTATCAGCTCACACCAGTCAGAATGACCATCATCAAAGACTACAAACAATAAATGCAGAAGGGGTTGTGGAGAAGTGCATACCCTCAATTTTAAGTGGGACATTACATGGTAAGAGCCACTAATGAGAACAGAATGGAGGTGCCTTTACAAGGTAAGCATTTTGCTACCATATGATCCAGCTGGCACACTCCCGGGCCTATAAATTAAGAAGACAGAATTGGATAGACACAGGCAGGCAAATGTGCATTGCAGCGGTATTACAATAACCAAGACATGGAAGCAACCAAAAACTCCATCAACAGATGAGTGGACAAAGAAGAACTGGTACATATACAGGTGGAATATTATCCAAGGAAAAAAATGACACAATGCCATTTGCAGCACCATAGGTGAGTCCAGAGGCAATCACGCAACTTGTAGTAAGTCAGAAAGCGAAAGACACATATCCTATATTACCACTTATAGGTGTTACCTAAAAATTGATACCAGTGAAGATATTTCCACAGAGAAAGGCAATAACAGATTCATTAAACAGACTTAAGGTTCACCAATGGAAAGGTGTGAGGACCGTATACATCGGGATATTGGGGTTAACAGAGATATACAAACACAGGTGACGTATATAATCAACATTGTGTCATAACCTACATGGGAAAAGCCTCTGAAGAAGGATAGGTATATGTATATGTGTAAAAGAATCACATCTCGCCCACCTAGAAGATTCAAAAATGGTAATCAAAGTTGCTGTGATAAAAAATAAAAATTAAATTAAAAACACAAACAATAAGTAGTGAGACATAAACTTAAGGGGCTTTTCCTGGCACATTCCATTCTAGTTTAAAACCTAGAAAACGATTTCCATTGAGGCTCTGTTGCCCTAGTAACCAGATTTGGTAAAGGAGAAATGCTGCCGCCTTGTGGCCATTTCTCAAAACAGCAGCTTTAAACCCAGTGCTAATGGTCACTTGATATTCAAAATAATTGCAGGCCTGTAAGTGACACCCGCCCTCAAAACAAATCCCTGGGTTGTATGTCGAGCAAAAAACTCAAAAGACGAGCATATTTCCAAACGACGATTTCAAGAGTCATATCTTATGCACACCTTGTCTTCTCTTTCTTTTTCTTTCTTAATTTTTTTTTGTTAAACAAAGGGCATGGAAAATGCTCAACACCAGGAATTAATAAAGCCATGCAAATCCAGTGTACAAACATTTCCTCAACAAAGCCACAGAATGATCATCAGCAAAAAAAAAGGTCTACAAAGAATAAACATAGAAGGGATTTTAGAGGACTGCGTCCTCTCTAGTTGCTGGTGGGATGTTACCAGGAACACCCAGTACTGAGAACAGAATGGAGGTTCGTTTAAAGGTAAACATTGAGCCACAATGTGATAGGGTAGGCCGACTATGGGCCTATCACCTGAGTAGACCAGAATCAAAAAGACACAGGCTGGCAATCCTGCACTGAAGCAACATGTACCACAGCCAAGACTTGGAAGAAACCAAAATGTCCATCAAGAGAAAAATGCACCAGGAAGAAGTGGTCCCAGTACACAATGGAATATTAGCCATGGAAAAGAATGAAACAGTGCTTTTGGCACCACCATAGAAGGATCTACAGATAATCCCCCAAATTAAAGAAAGAAACCAAAAGACAGATATCCTATGACATCACTTATAGGTGTTATCAAAAAGTGATACACATGAAATTATTTCCAAGAGAAGGATACGCATGCATTCAGAACACCAAATGACATTTAGCAAAATGGAGAGGTGAAAGGAATACATGAATTAGGATATGGGGGTTAACAGACATGTACTAATACATATGAAATATATAATCTCTATGGAATACCAAGAGAGGTCTACTCAACACTCTGTAATAAACAAAAAGGGAAACGATCCAAAGATGAATAGATCGATACATAGATATAATGAACCAGTTTCTGTACACCTAGAAGACACACAACATTTTTATCAAATTTGCTCTGATAATAAATAGAAATTTAATTTAAAAAACAAACAAGAAGTAAGGAGAAATAAGCCCTTGGAGCTTTGTCCTGGCACATTCCACTCTAATTTGCAGCCCACTAACACAATTTCCACGAAGGCTCTGTTGCCCAAAGACCCAGGGTTGGAAATGTAGAAATGCTGCCGCCTTGTGGCCGTTTCCCGCAAGAGCGGCTTTAAACCCACAGCTAACGGTCACTTAACATTCACAAGGATTCAGGGCTGTAAAGCACACCTGCCCTCAAAAAATGTCCTGCGCTAGGGAATGGCCAAAAAACATTTAAAACTGGCAAAGGTTTCAAGGAGATACTATGAAGAGGTAAGTTTTACTCAGTCTTTTTCCAAAAAAACTAAAAGGGATAAAAGCTCAACATCAGGAATTCTTAGACTCATGGAAATCTATTCTACAGAAAGGTTTCATCTCACACAAGTCAACTACCATCAGCAAACTCTCTACAATCAATAAATGCTGAAGGGTTATTAGAGTACTGTGTACCCTCTAGCTTCTGTTGAGATGTAAAGTGGTAACTGCCAATAATGAGAACAGAAAGGAGCTGCGTTTATAAGTAAAAATTGAGCCACCATTCCATCCAGCAGGGCCACTGCTGAGCCTCTCACCTGAGAAGACCAGAGTTGAGAAGACATACGATACAACAGCTGCACCACAGTCATTTCTACAATAGCCAAGACAAGGAAGCAAACAAAACGTCCATCAACAGATGAATGGATAAAGAAGAACAGGTCCATGTACACAATGGACTATTAGCCACGGAAAACAATGAAACACTGCTCTTCGAGGCACCATAGATGAGCCTAGAGATATCCACAGAACATGAGGTAAGTCGGAAAGCAAATGACATATATCCTATTTTATCACTTATAGGCGTTATCTAACAACTGACACAAATGAATATATTTCCACAGAAAAAGACACTCACAGACTTAGAAAACAAACTATGCTTATCTAAAAGTAGAAGTGGGGGGTTGGATAAATTAAGATTAGGATTACCACACGTATACAAATGCATGTTAAATATATGTTTCAAAAAGCCCGACCATATACAAGCGCAGTCTACAGAACACTCTGCAATAATTTACATGGGAAGAGGAACTGTACATGAATATTTATATATATATATATATATATATATATACATATATACATATGTAGTGTACAAATGAACCAGGTTGTGTAAACCTACGACAAACAATATTCTAATCATCCACCCGATTAAAAAAATTAAAACAATGAACGAGAAATTATGTGACATAAATCTATGGGTGTTTGTCCTGGCACATTCCATTCTAATGTACAACCTGGGAACAAGACTTGCAGAAAGCCTCTGCTGCCCTAGTAACCAGATATGTGAATTGAGAAATGCTGCCGCCTTGTGGCCGTTTTCCACAACAGCGGCTTTAAACCCAGTGCCAATGGTCACTAATTATTCTCCCTCATTGCAGGCCTGTAAATGACACCTGCCCTCAAAAAATATCCTGGGGTCGAAAATTGACGGAAAAATTCAAAACAGGGCAACCTTCCCAGAAGACAGTTACAAGAGGTATATTGTACTCACAGTTTTTTTTCTGTTTTTGTTTAACAGAAATAAAAAAGACGTGGAAAATGCTGAACATTAGGAATTATTAAAGACGTGGAAATCCAAATTACTAAACCCTATCAGCTCTCACCAGTCAGAATGGCCATCAGCAAAACTTCTGCAAACAATAAGTGCTGAAGGGGTTTTGGAGCAATGTGTACCCTCGGTTCAATGTGGGTCATCGTAAGGGCCAGTAATGAAAACAAAAAGAGGTGACTTGAAAAGGTAAAAATTGAGCTACCGTTCAATCAAGCATACCCACAGCTGGGCATATCACCTGTGAGGATGAGAATTAAAAATACACAGGCGGGCAATCCTGCACTCCAGCAATATTTACCATAGCCACCACTTGGAAGTTACAAAAATATCCATCAACAGAGGTATGCACAAAGAAGAAGTGGTCCATGTACACAATGGAATATTACTCCAATAGAGAATATAAATTCAACTTAAAAACAAACATAAGTAAGGAGACATCAGCTTCTGGGGGTTTACCCGGGCACATTCCAATTTAATTATAACCGAGGAACACCACCGGAAGGAAGGTCTGTTTCCTGAGTTACGAGATTGGGAGAAGCAGAAATGCTGCCGCCCTCTGGGCGTTACCTGCAACAGCAGCTTTAAAACCTGTACTAATGGTCACCTCATATGCACAAGTACAGGAGGGCTGTAAAAGAAACCTGCCCTCAAAATGTCTTGAAGGAGGTAATGGCCAAAATACTTCAGAAGGTGGCACATACTTCAAGAAAACTATTTGAAGAGGTAAGCTGTACTCACAGACTGAAGAGAAAAAGGACATGCCTGAAAGCTCAATTTCAAGGGATTATGAGATGCATCCATTTCCAACCACAAAGAGCTATCAGCTCACACCAGTCAGAATGACCATCATCAAAGACTACAAACAATAAATGCAGAAGGGGTTGTGGAGAAGTGCATACCCTCAATTTTAAGTGGGACATTACATGGTAAGAGCCACTAATGAGAACAGAATGGAGGTGCCTTTACAAGGTAAGCATTTTGCTACCATATGATCCAGCTGGCACACTCCCGGGCCTATAAATTAAGAAGACAGAATTGGATAGACACAGGCAGGCAAATGTGCATTGCAGCGGTATTACAATAACCAAGACATGGAAGCAACCAAAAACTCCATCAACAGATGAGTGGACAAAGAAGAACTGGTACATATACAGGTGGAATATTATCCAAGGAAAAAAATGACACAATGCCATTTGCAGCACCATAGGTGAGTCCAGAGGCAATCACGCAACTTGTAGTAAGTCAGAAAGCGAAAGACACATATCCTATATTACCACTTATAGGTGTTACCTAAAAATTGATACCAGTGAAGATATTTCCACAGAGAAAGGCAATAACAGATTCATTAAACAGACTTAAGGTTCACCAATGGAAAGGTGTGAGGACCGTATACATCGGGATATTGGGGTTAACAGAGATATACAAACACAGGTGACGTATATAATCAACATTGTGTCATAACCTACATGGGAAAAGCCTCTGAAGAAGGATAGGTATATGTATATGTGTAAAAGAATCACATCTCACCCACCTAGAAGATTCAAAAATGGTAATCAAAGTTGCTGTGATAAAAAATAAAAATTAAATTAAAAACACAAACAATAAGTAGTGAGACATAAACTTAAGGGGCTTTTCCTGGCACATTCCATTCTAGTTTAAAACCTAGAAAACGATTTCCATTGAGGCTCTGTTGCCCTAGTAACCAGATTTGGTAAAGGAGAAATGCTGCCGCCTTGTGGCCATTTCTCAAAACAGCAGCTTTAAACCCAGTGCTAATGGTCACTTGATATTCAAAATAATTGCAGGCCTGTAAGTGACACCCGCCCTCAAAACAAATCCCTGGGTTGTATGTCGAGCAAAAAACACAAAAGACGAGCATATTTCCAAACGACGATTTCAAGAGTCATATCTTATGCACACCTTGTCTTCTCTTTCTTTTTCTTTCTTGATTTTTTTTTGTTAAACAAAGGGCATGGAAAATGCTCAACACCAGGAATTAATAAAGCCATGCAAATCCAGTGTACAAACATTTCCTCAACAAAGCCACAGAATGATCATCAGCAAAAAAAAAGGTCTACAAAGAATAAACATAGAAGGGATTTTAGAGGACTGCGTCCTCTCTAGTTGCTGGTGGGATGTTACCAGGAACACCCAGTACTGAGAACAGAATGGAGGTTCGTTTAAAGGTAAACATTGAGCCACAATGTGATAGGGTAGGCCGACTATGGGCCTATCACCTGAGTAGACCAGAATCAAAAAGACACAGGCTGGCAATCCTGCACTGAAGCAACATGTACCACAGCCAAGACTTGGAAGAAACCAAAATGTCCATCAAGAGAAAAATGCACCAGGAAGAAGTGGTCCCAGTACACAATGGAATATTAGCCATGGAAAAGAATGAAACAGTGCTTTTGGCACCACCATAGAAGGATCTACAGATAATCCCCCAAATTAAAGAAAGAAACCAAAAGACAGATATCCTATGACATCACTTATAGGTGTTATCAAAAAGTGATACACATGAAATTATTTCCAAGAGAAGGATACGCATGCATTCAGAACACCAAATGACATTTAGCAAAATGGAGAGGTGAAAGGAATACATGAATTAGGATATGGGGGTTAACAGACATGTACTAATACATATGAAATATATAATCTCTATGGAATACCAAGAGAGGTCTACTCAACACTCTGTAATAAACAAAAAGGGAAACGATCCAAAGATGAATAGATCGATACATAGATATAATGAACCAGTTTCTGTACACCTAGAAGACACACAACATTTTTATCAAATTTGCTCTGATAATAAATAGAAATTTAATTTAAAAAACAAACAAGAAGTAAGGAGAAATAAGCCCTTGGAGCTTTGTCCTGGCACATTCCACTCTAATTTGCAGCCCACTAACACAATTTCCACGAAGGCTCTGTTGCCCAAAGACCCAGGGTTGGAAATGTAGAAATGCTGCCGCCTTGTGGCCGTTTCCCGCAAGAGCGGCTTTAAACCCACAGCTAACGGTCACTTAACATTCACAAGGATTCAGGGCTGTAAAGCACACCTGCCCTCAAAAAATGTCCTGCGCTAGGGAATGGCCAAAAAACATTTAAAACTGGCAAAGGTTTCAAGGAGATACTATGAAGAGGTAAGTTTTACTCAGTCTTTTTCCAAAAAAACTAAAAGGGATAAAAGCTCAACATCAGGAATTCTTAGACTCATGGAAATCTATTCTACAGAAAGGTTTCATCTCACACAAGTCAACTACCATCAGCAAACTCTCTACAATCAATAAATGCTGAAGGGTTATTAGAGTACTGTGTACCCTCTAGCTTCTGTTGAGATGTAAAGTGGTAACTGCCAATAATGAGAACAGAAAGGAGCTGTGTTTATAAGTAAAAATTGAGCCACCATTCCATCCAGCAGGGCCACTGCTGAGCCTCTCACCTGAGAAGACCAGAGTTGAGAAGACATACGATACAACAGCTGCACCACAGTCATTTCTACAATAGCCAAGACAAGGAAGCAAACAAAACGTCCATCAACAGATGAATGGATAAAGAAGAACAGGTCCATGTACACAATGGACTATTAGCCACGGAAAACAATGAAACACTGCTCTTCGAGGCACCATAGATGAGCCTAGAGATATCCACAGAACATGAGGTAAGTCGGAAAGCAAATGACATATATCCTATTTTATCACTTATAGGCGTTATCTAACAACTGACACAAATGAATATATTTCCACAGAAAAAGACACTCACAGACTTAGAAAACAAACTATGCTTATCTAAAAGTAGAAGTGGGGGGTTGGATAAATTAAGATTAGGATTACCACACGTATACAAATGCATGTTAAATATATGTTTCAAAAAGCCCGACCATATACAAGCGCAGTCTACAGAACACTCTGCAATAATTTACATGGGAAGAGGAACTGTACATGAATATTTATATATATATATATATATATATATATACATATATACATATGTAGTGTACAAATGAACCAGGTTGTGTAAACCTACGACAAACAATATTCTAATCATCCACCCGATTAAAAAAATTAAAACAATGAACGAGAAATTATGTGACATAAATCTATGGGTGTTTGTCCTGGCACATTCCATTCTAATGTACAACCTGGGAACAAGACTTGCAGAAAGCCTCTGCTGCCCTAGTAACCAGATATGTGAATTGAGAAATGCTGCCGCCTTGTGGCCGTTTTCCACAACAGCGGCTTTAAACCCAGTGCCAATGGTCACTAATTATTCTCCCTCATTGCAGGCCTGTAAATGACACCTGCCCTCAAAAAATATCCTGGGGTCGAAAATTGACGGAAAAATTCAAAACAGGGCAACCTTCCCAGAAGACAGTTACAAGAGGTATATTGTACTCACAGTTTTTTTTCTGTTTTTGTTTAACAGAAATAAAAAAGACGTGGAAAATGCTGAACATTAGGAATTATTAAAGACGTGGAAATCCAAATTACTAAACCCTATCAGCTCTCACCAGTCAGAATGGCCATCAGCAAAACTTCTGCAAACAATAAGTGCTGAAGGGGTTTTGGAGCAATGTGTACCCTCGGTTCAATGTGGGTCATCGTAAGGGCCAGTAATGAAAACAAAAAGAGGTGACTTGAAAAGGTAAAAATTGAGCTACCGTTCAATCAAGCATACCCACAGCTGGGCATATCACCTGTGAGGATGAGAATTAAAAATACACAGGCGGGCAATCCTGCACTCCAGCAATATTTACCATAGCCACCACTTGGAAGTTACAAAAATATCCATCAACAGAGGTATGCACAAAGAAGAAGTGGTCCATGTACACAATGGAATATTACTCCAATAGAGAATATAAATTCAACTTAAAAACAAACATAAGTAAGGAGACATCAGCTTCTGGGGGTTTACCCGGGCGCATTCCAATTTAATTATAACCGAGGAACACCACCGGAAGGAAGGTCTGTTTCCTGAGTTACGAGATTGGGAGAAGCAGAAATGCTGCCGCCCTCTGGGCGTTACCTGCAACAGCAGCTTTAAAACCTGTACTAATGGTCACCTCATATGCACAAGTACAGGAGGGCTGTAAAAGAAGCCTGCCCTCAAAATGTCTTGAAGGAGGTAATGGCCAAAATACTTCAGAAGGTGGCACATACTTCAAGAAAACTATTTGAAGAGGTAAGCTGTACTCACAGACTGAAGAGAAAAAGGACATGCCTGAAAGCTCAATTTCAAGGGATTATGAGATGCATCCATTTCCAACCACAAAGAGCTATCAGCTCACACCAGTCAGAATGACCATCATCAAAGACTACAAACAATAAATGCAGAAGGGGTTGTGGAGAAGTGCATACCCTCAATTTTAAGTGGGACATTACATGGTAAGAGCCACTAATGAGAACAGAATGGAGGTGCCTTTACAAGGTAAGCATTTTGCTACCATATGATCCAGCTGGCATACTCCCGGGCCTATAAATTAAGAAGACAGAATTGGATAGACACAGGCAGGCAAATGTGCATTGCAGCGGTATTACAATAACCAAGACATGGAAGCAACCAAAAACTCCATCAACAGATGAGTGGACAAAGAAGAACTGGTACATATACAGGTGGAATATTATCCAAGGAAAAAAATGACACAATGCCATTTGCAGCACCATAGGTGAGTCCAGAGGCAATCACGCAACTTGTAGTAAGTCAGAAAGCGAAAGACACATATCCTATATTACCACTTATAGGTGTTACCTAAAAATTGATACCAGTGAAGATATTTCCACAGAGAAAGGCAATAACAGATTCATTAAACAGACTTAAGGTTCACCAATGGAAAGGTGTGAGGACCGTATACATCGGGATATTGGGGTTAACAGAGATATACAAACACAGGTGACGTATATAATCAACATTGTGTCATAACCTACATGGGAAAAGCCTCTGAAGAAGGATAGTTATATGTATATGTGTAAAAGAATCACATCTCGCCCACCTAGAAGATTCAAAAATGGTAATCAAAGTTGCTGTGATAAAAAATAAAAATTAAATTAAAAACACGAACAATAAGTAGTGAGACATAAACTTAAGGGGCTTTTCCTGGCACATTCCATTCTAGTTTAAAACCTAGAAAACGATTTCCATTGAGGCTCTGTTGCCCTAGTAACCAGATTTGGTAAAGGAGAAATGCTGCCGCCTTGTGGCCATTTCTCAAAACAGCAGCTTTAAACCCAGTGCTAATGGTCACTTGATATTCAAAATAATTGCAGGCCTGTAAGTGACACCCGCCCTCAAAACAAATCCCTGGGTTGTATGTCGAGCAAAAAACACAAAAGACGAGCATATTTCCAAACGACGATTTCAAGAGTCATATCTTATGCACACCTTGTCTTCTCTTTCTTTTTCTTTCTTGATTTTTTTTTGTTAAACAAAGGGCATGGAAAATGCTCAACACCAGGAATTAATAAAGCCATGCAAATCCAGTGTACAAACATTTCCTCAACAAAGCCACAGAATGATCATCAGCAAAAAAAAAGGTCTACAAAGAATAAACATAGAAGGGATTTTAGAGGACTGCGTCCTCTCTAGTTGCTGGTGGGATGTTACCAGGAACACCCAGTACTGAGAACAGAATGGAGGTTCGTTTAAAGGTAAACATTGAGCCACAATGTGATAGGGTAGGCCGACTATGGGCCTATCACCTGAGTAGACCAGAATCAAAAAGACACAGGCTGGCAATCCTGCACTGAAGCAACATGTACCACAGCCAAGACTTGGAAGAAACCAAAATGTCCATCAAGAGAAAAATGCACCAGGAAGAAGTGGTCCCAGTACACAATGGAATATTAGCCATGGAAAAGAATGAAACAGTGCTTTTGGCACCACCATAGAAGGATCTACAGATAATCCCCCAAATTAAAGAAAGAAACCAAAAGACAGATATCCTATGACATCACTTATAGGTGTTATCAAAAAGTGATACACATGAAATTATTTCCAAGAGAAGGATACGCATGCATTCAGAACACCAAATGACATTTAGCAAAATGGAGAGGTGAAAGGAATACATGAATTAGGATATGGGGGTTAACAGACATGTACTAATACATATGAAATATATAATCTCTATGGAATACCAAGAGAGGTCTACTCAACACTCTGTAATAAACAAAAAGGGAAACGATCCAAAGATGAATAGATCGATACATAGATATAATGAACCAGTTTCTGTACACCTAGAAGACACACAACATTTTTATCAAATTTGCTCTGATAATAAATAGAAATTTAATTTAAAAAACAAACAAGAAGTAAGGAGAAATAAGCCCTTGGAGCTTTGTCCTGGCACATTCCACTCTAATTTGCAGCCCACTAACACAATTTCCACGAAGGCTCTGTTGCCCAAAGACCCAGGGTTGGAAATGTAGAAATGCTGCCGCCTTGTGGCCGTTTCCCGCAAGAGCGGCTTTAAACCCACAGCTAACGGTCACTTAACATTCACAAGGATTCAGGGCTGTAAAGGACACCTGCCCTCAAAAAATGTCCTGCGCTAGGGAATGGCCAAAAAACATTTAAAACTGGCAAAGGTTTCAAGGAGATACTATGAAGAGGTAAGTTTTACTCAGTCTTTTTCCAAAAAAACTAAAATGGATAAAAGCTCAACATCAGGAATTCTTAGACTCATGGAAATCTATTCTACAGAAAGGTTTCATCTCACACAAGTCAACTACCATCAGCAAACTCTCTACAATCAATAAATGCTGAAGGGTTATTAGAGTACTGTGTACCCTCTAGCTTCTGTTGAGATGTAAAGTGGTAACTGCCAATAATGAGAACAGAAAGGAGCTGTGTTTATAAGTAAAAATTGAGCCACCATTCCATCCAGCAGGGCCACTGCTGAGCCTCTCACCTGAGAAGACCAGAGTTGAGAAGACATACGATACAACAGCTGCACCACAGTCATTTCTACAATAGCCAAGACAAGGAAGCAAACAAAACGTCCATCAACAGATGAATGGATAAAGAAGAACAGGTCCATGTACACAATGGACTATTAGCCACGGAAAACAATGAAACACTGCTCTTCGAGGCACCATAGATGAGCCTAGAGATATCCACAGAACATGAGGTAAGTCGGAAAGCAAATGACATATATCCTATTTTATCACTTATAGGCGTTATCTAACAACTGACACAAATGAATATATTTCCACAGAAAAAGACACTCACAGACTTAGAAAACAAACTATGCTTATCTAAAAGTAGAAGTGGGGGGTTGGATAAATTAAGATTAGGATTACCACACGTATACAAATGCATGTTAAATATATGTTTCAAAAAGCCCGACCATATACAAGCGCAGTCTACAGAACACTCTGCAATAATTTACATGGGAAGAGGAACTGTACATGAATATTTATATATATATATATATATATATACATATATACATATGTAGTGTACAAATGAACCAGGTTGTGTAAACCTACGACAAACAATATTCTAATCATCCACCCGATTAAAAAAATTAAAACAATGAACGAGAAATTATGTGACATAAATCTATGGGTGTTTGTCCTGGCACATTCCATTCTAATGTACAACCTGGGAACAAGACTTGCAGAAAGCCTCTGCTGCCCTAGTAACCAGATATGTGAATTGAGAAATGCTGCCGCCTTGTGGCCGTTTTCCACAACAGCGGCTTTAAACCCAGTGCCAATGGTCACTAATTATTCTCCCTCATTGCAGGCCTGTAAATGACACCTGCCCTCAAAAAATATCCTGGGGTCGAAAATTGACGGAAAAATTCAAAACAGGGCAACCTTCCCAGAAGACAGTTACAAGAGGTATATTGTACTCACAGTTTTTTTTCTGTTTTTGTTTAACAGAAATAAAAAAGACGTGGAAAATGCTGAACATTAGGAATTATTAAAGACGTGGAAATCCAAATTACTAAACCCTATCAGCTCTCACCAGTCAGAATGGCCATCAGCAAAACTTCTGCAAACAATAAGTGCTGAAGGGGTTTTGGAGCAATGTGTACCCTCGGTTCAATGTGGGTCATCCTAAGGGCCAGTAATGAAAACAAAAAGAGGTGACTTGAAAAGGTAAAAATTGAGCTACCGTTCAATCAAGCATACCCACAGCTGGGCATATCACCTGTGAGGATGAGAATTAAAAATACACAGGCGGGCAATCCTGCACTCCAGCAATATTTACCATAGCCACCACTTGGAAGTTACAAAAATATCCATCAACAGAGGTATGCACAAAGAAGAAGTGGTCCATGTACACAATGGAATATTACTCCAATAGAGAATATAAATTCAACTTAAAAACAAACATAAGTAAGGAGACATCAGCTTCTGGGGGTTTACCCGGGCACATTCCAATTTAATTATAACCGAGGAACACCACCGGAAGGAAGGTCTGTTTCCTGAGTTACGAGATTGGGAGAAGCAGAAATGCTGCCGCCCTCTGGGCGTTACCTGCAACAGCAGCTTTAAAACCTGTACTAATGGTCACCTCATATGCACAAGTACAGGAGGGCTGTAAAAGAAACCTGCCCTCAAAATGTCTTGAAGGAGGTAATGGCCAAAATACTTCAGAAGGTGGCACATACTTCAAGAAAACTATTTGAAGAGGTAAGCTGTACTCACAGACTGAAGAGAAAAAGGACATGCCTGAAAGCTCAATTTCAAGGGATTATGAGATGCATCCATTTCCAACCACAAAGAGCTATCAGCTCACACCAGTCAGAATGACCATCATCAAAGACTACAAACAATAAATGCAGAAGGGGTTGTGGAGAAGTGCATACCCTCAATTTTAAGTGGGACATTACATGGTAAGAGCCACTAATGAGAACAGAATGGAGGTGCCTTTACAAGGTAAGCATTTTGCTACCATATGATCCAGCTGGCACACTCCCGGGCCTATAAATTAAGAAGACAGAATTGGATAGACACAGGCAGGCAAATGTGCATTGCAGCGGTATTACAATAACCAAGACATGGAAGCAACCAAAAACTCCATCAACAGATGAGTGGACAAAGAAGAACTGGTACATATACAGGTGGAATATTATCCAAGGAAAAAAATGACACAATGCCATTTGCAGCACCATAGGTGAGTCCAGAGGCAATCACGCAACTTGTAGTAAGTCAGAAAGCGAAAGACACATATCCTATATTACCACTTATAGGTGTTACCTAAAAATTGATACCAGTGAAGATATTTCCACAGAGAAAGGCAATAACAGATTCATTAAACAGACTTAAGGTTCACCAATGGAAAGGTGTGAGGACCGTATACATCGGGATATTGGGGTTAACAGAGATATACAAACACAGGTGACGTATATAATCAACATTGTGTCATAACCTACATGGGAAAAGCCTCTGAAGAAGGATAGTTATATGTATATGTGTAAAAGAATCACATCTCGCCCACCTAGAAGATTCAAAAATGGTAATCAAAGTTGCTGTGATAAAAAATAAAAATTAAATTAAAAACACGAACAATAAGTAGTGAGACATAAACTTAAGGGGCTTTTCCTGGCACATTCCATTCTAGTTTAAAACCTAGAAAACGATTTCCATTGAGGCTCTGTTGCCCTAGTAACCAGATTTGGTAAAGGAGAAATGCTGCCGCCTTGTGGCCATTTCTCAAAACAGCAGCTTTAAACCCAGTGCTAATGGTCACTTGATATTCAAAATAATTGCAGGCCTGTAAGTGACACCCGCCCTCAAAACAAATCCCTGGGTTGTATGTCGAGCAAAAAACACAAAAGACGAGCATATTTCCAAACGACGATTTCAAGAGTCATATCTTATGCACACCTTGTCTTCTCTTTCTTTTTCTTTCTTGATTTTTTTTTGTTAAACAAAGGGCATGGAAAATGCTCAACACCAGGAATTAATAAAGCCATGCAAATCCAGTGTACAAACATTTCCTCAACAAAGCCACAGAATGATCATCAGCAAAAAAAAAGGTCTACAAAGAATAAACATAGAAGGGATTTTAGAGGACTGCGTCCTCTCTAGTTGCTGGTGGGATGTTACCAGGAACACCCAGTACTGAGAACAGAATGGAGGTTCGTTTAAAGGTAAACATTGAGCCACAATGTGATAGGGTAGGCCGACTATGGGCCTATCACCTGAGTAGACCAGAATCAAAAAGACACAGGCTGGCAATCCTGCACTGAAGCAACATGTACCACAGCCAAGACTTGGAAGAAACCAAAATGTCCATCAAGAGAAAAATGCACCAGGAAGAAGTGGTCCCAGTACACAATGGAATATTAGCCATGGAAAAGAATGAAACAGTGCTTTTGGCACCACCATAGAAGGATCTACAGATAATCCCCCAAATTAAAGAAAGAAACCAAAAGACAGATATCCTATGACATCACTTATAGGTGTTATCAAAAAGTGATACACATGAAATTATTTCCAAGAGAAGGATACGCATGCATTCAGAACACCAAATGACATTTAGCAAAATGGAGAGGTGAAAGGAATACATGAATTAGGATATGGGGGTTAACAGACATGTACTAATACATATGAAATATATAATCTCTATGGAATACCAAGAGAGGTCTACTCAACACTCTGTAATAAACAAAAAGGGAAACGATCCAAAGATGAATAGATCGATACATAGATATAATGAACCAGTTTCTGTACACCTAGAAGACACACAACATTTTTATCAAATTTGCTCTGATAATAAATAGAAATTTAATTTAAAAAACAAACAAGAAGTAAGGAGAAATAAGCCCTTGGAGCTTTGTCCTGGCACATTCCACTCTAATTTGCAGCCCACTAACACAATTTCCACGAAGGCTCTGTTGCCCAAAGACCCAGGGTTGGAAATGTAGAAATGCTGCCGCCTTGTGGCCGTTTCCCGCAAGAGCGGCTTTAAACCCACAGCTAACGGTCACTTAACATTCACAAGGATTCAGGGCTGTAAAGGACACCTGCCCTCAAAAAATGTCCTGCGCTAGGGAATGGCCAAAAAACATTTAAAACTGGCAAAGGTTTCAAGGAGATACTATGAAGAGGTAAGTTTTACTCAGTCTTTTTCCAAAAAAACTAAAATGGATAAAAGCTCAACATCAGGAATTCTTAGACTCATGGAAATCTATTCTACAGAAAGGTTTCATCTCACACAAGTCAACTACCATCAGCAAACTCTCTACAATCAATAAATGCTGAAGGGTTATTAGAGTACTGTGTACCCTCTAGCTTCTGTTGAGATGTAAAGTGGTAACTGCCAATAATGAGAACAGAAAGGAGCTGTGTTTATAAGTAAAAATTGAGCCACCATTCCATCCAGCAGGGCCACTGCTGAGCCTCTCACCTGAGAAGACCAGAGTTGAGAAGACATACGATACAACAGCTGCACCACAGTCATTTCTACAATAGCCAAGACAAGGAAGCAAACAAAACGTCCATCAACAGATGAATGGATAAAGAAGAACAGGTCCATGTACACAATGGACTATTAGCCACGGAAAACAATGAAACACTGCTCTTCGAGGCACCATAGATGAGCCTAGAGATATCCACAGAACATGAGGTAAGTCGGAAAGCAAATGACATATATCCTATTTTATCACTTATAGGCGTTATCTAACAACTGACACAAATGAATATATTTCCACAGAAAAAGACACTCACAGACTTAGAAAACAAACTATGCTTATCTAAAAGTAGAAGTGGGGGGTTGGATAAATTAAGATTAGGATTACCACACGTATACAAATGCATGTTAAATATATGTTTCAAAAAGCCCGACCATATACAAGCGCAGTCTACAGAACACTCTGCAATAATTTACATGGGAAGAGGAACTGTACATGAATATTTATATATATATATATATATATATACATATATACATATGTAGTGTACAAATGAACCAGGTTGTGTAAACCTACGACAAACAATATTCTAATCATCCACCCGATTAAAAAAATTAAAACAATGAACGAGAAATTATGTGACATAAATCTATGGGTGTTTGTCCTGGCACATTCCATTCTAATGTACAACCTGGGAACAAGACTTGCAGAAAGCCTCTGCTGCCCTAGTAACCAGATATGTGAATTGAGAAATGCTGCCGCCTTGTGGCCGTTTTCCACAACAGCGGCTTTAAACCCAGTGCCAATGGTCACTAATTATTCTCCCTCATTGCAGGCCTGTAAATGACACCTGCCCTCAAAAAATATCCTGGGGTCGAAAATTGACGGAAAAATTCAAAACAGGGCAACCTTCCCAGAAGACAGTTACAAGAGGTATATTGTACTCACAGTTTTTTTTCTGTTTTTGTTTAACAGAAATAAAAAAGACGTGGAAAATGCTGAACATTAGGAATTATTAAAGACGTGGAAATCCAAATTACTAAACCCTATCAGCTCTCACCAGTCAGAATGGCCATCAGCAAAACTTCTGCAAACAATAAGTGCTGAAGGGGTTTTGGAGCAATGTGTACCCTCGGTTCAATGTGGGTCATCCTAAGGGCCAGTAATGAAAACAAAAAGAGGTGACTTGAAAAGGTAAAAATTGAGCTACCGTTCAATCAAGCATACCCACAGCTGGGCATATCACCTGTGAGGATGAGAATTAAAAATACACAGGCGGGCAATCCTGCACTCCAGCAATATTTACCATAGCCACCACTTGGAAGTTACAAAAATATCCATCAACAGAGGTATGCACAAAGAAGAAGTGGTCCATGTACACAATGGAATATTACTCCAATAGAGAATATAAATTCAACTTAAAAACAAACATAAGTAAGGAGACATCAGCTTCTGGGGGTTTACCCGGGCACATTCCAATTTAATTATAACCGAGGAACACCACCGGAAGGAAGGTCTGTTTCCTGAGTTACGAGATTGGGAGAAGCAGAAATGCTGCCGCCCTCTGGGCGTTACCTGCAACAGCAGCTTTAAAACCTGTACTAATGGTCACCTCATATGCACAAGTACAGGAGGGCTGTAAAAGAAACCTGCCCTCAAAATGTCTTGAAGGAGGTAATGGCCAAAATACTTCAGAAGGTGGCACATACTTCAAGAAAACTATTTGAAGAGGTAAGCTGTACTCACAGACTGAAGAGAAAAAGGACATGCCTGAAAGCTCAATTTCAAGGGATTATGAGATGCATCCATTTCCAACCACAAAGAGCTATCAGCTCACACCAGTCAGAATGACCATCATCAAAGACTACAAACAATAAATGCAGAAGGGGTTGTGGAGAAGTGCATACCCTCAATTTTAAGTGGGACATTACATGGTAAGAGCCACTAATGAGAACAGAATGGAGGTGCCTTTACAAGGTAAGCATTTTGCTACCATATGATCCAGCTGGCACACTCCCGGGCCTATAAATTAAGAAGACAGAATTGGATAGACACAGGCAGGCAAATGTGCATTGCAGCGGTATTACAATAACCAAGACATGGAAGCAACCAAAAACTCCATCAACAGATGAGTGGACAAAGAAGAACTGGTACATATACAGGTGGAATATTATCCAAGGAAAAAAATGACACAATGCCATTTGCAGCACCATAGGTGAGTCCAGAGGCAATCACGCAACTTGTAGTAAGTCAGAAAGCGAAAGACACATATCCTATATTACCACTTATAGGTGTTACCTAAAAATTGATACCAGTGAAGATATTTCCACAGAGAAAGGCAATAACAGATTCATTAAACAGACTTAAGGTTCACCAATGGAAAGGTGTGAGGACCGTATACATCAGGATATTGGGGTTAACAGAGATATACAAACACAGGTGACGTATATAATCAACATTGTGTCATAACCTACATGGGAAAAGCCTCTGAAGAAGGATAGGTATATGTATATGTGTAAAAGAATCACATCTCACCCACCTAGAAGATTCAAAAATGGTAATCAAAGTTGCTGTGATAAAAAATAAAAATTAAATTAAAAACACAAACAATAAGTAGTGAGACATAAACTTAAGGGGCTTTTCCTGGCACATTCCATTCTAGTTTAAAACCTAGAAAACGATTTCCATTGAGGCTCTGTTGCCCTAGTAACCAGATTTGGTAAAGGAGAAATGCTGCCGCCTTGTGGCCATTTCTCAAAACAGCAGCTTTAAACCCAGTGCTAATGGTCACTTGATATTCAAAATAATTGCAGGCCTGTAAGTGACACCCGCCCTCAAAACAAATCCCTGGGTTGTATGTCGAGCAAAAAACACAAAAGACGAGCATATTTCCAAACGACGATTTCAAGAGTCATATCTTATGCACACCTTGTCTTCTCTTTCTTTTTCTTTCTTGATTTTTTTTTGTTAAACAAAGGGCATGGAAAATGCTCAACACCAGGAATTAATAAAGCCATGCAAATCCAGTGTACAAACATTTCCTCAACAAAGCCACAGAATGATCATCAGCAAAAAAAAAGGTCTACAAAGAATAAACATAGAAGGGATTTTAGAGGACTGCGTCCTCTCTAGTTGCTGGTGGGATGTTACCAGGAACACCCAGTACTGAGAACAGAATGGAGGTTCGTTTAAAGGTAAACATTGAGCCACAATGTGATAGGGTAGGCCGACTATGGGCCTATCACCTGAGTAGACCAGAATCAAAAAGACACAGGCTGGCAATCCTGCACTGAAGCAACATGTACCACAGCCAAGACTTGGAAGAAACCAAAATGTCCATCAAGAGAAAAATGCACCAGGAAGAAGTGGTCCCAGTACACAATGGAATATTAGCCATGGAAAAGAATGAAACAGTGCTTTTGGCACCACCATAGAAGGATCTACAGATAATCCCCCAAATTAAAGAAAGAAACCAAAAGACAGATATCCTATGACATCACTTATAGGTGTTATCAAAAAGTGATACACATGAAATTATTTCCAAGAGAAGGATACGCATGCATTCAGAACACCAAATGACATTTAGCAAAATGGAGAGGTGAAAGGAATACATGAATTAGGATATGGGGGTTAACAGACATGTACTAATACATATGAAATATATAATCTCTATGGAATACCAAGAGAGGTCTACTCAACACTCTGTAATAAACAAAAAGGGAAACGATCCAAAGATGAATAGATCGATACATAGATATAATGAACCAGTTTCTGTACACCTAGAAGACACACAACATTTTTATCAAATTTGCTCTGATAATAAATAAAAATTTAATTTAAAAAACAAACAAGAAGTAAGGAGAAATAAGCCCTTGGAGCTTTGTCCTGGCACATTCCACTCTAATTTGCAGCCCACTAACACAATTTCCACGAAGGCTCTGTTGCCCAAAGACCCAGGGTTGGAAATGTAGAAATGCTGCCGCCTTGTGGCCGTTTCCCGCAAGAGCGGCTTTAAACCCACAGCTAACGGTCACTTAACATTCACAAGGATTCAGGGCTGTAAAGGACACCTGCCCTCAAAAAATGTCCTGCGCTAGGGAATGGCCAAAAAACATTTAAAACTGGCAAAGGTTTCAAGGAGATACTATGAAGAGGTAAGTTTTACTCAGTCTTTTTCCAAAAAAACTAAAATGGATAAAAGCTCAACATCAGGAATTCTTAGACTCATGGAAATCTATTCTACAGAAAGGTTTCATCTCACACAAGTCAACTACCATCAGCAAACTCTCTACAATCAATAAATGCTGAAGGGTTATTAGAGTACTGTGTACCCTCTAGCTTCTGTTGAGATGTAAAGTGGTAACTGCCAATAATGAGAACAGAAAGGAGCTGCGTTTATAAGTAAAAATTGAGCCACCATTCCATCCAGCAGGGCCACTGCTGAGCCTCTCACCTGAGAAGACCAGAGTTGAGAAGACATACGATACAACAGCTGCACCACAGTCATTTCTACAATAGCCAAGACAAGGAAGCAAACAAAACGTCCATCAACAGATGAATGGATAAAGAAGAACAGGTCCATGTACACAATGGACTATTAGCCACGGAAAACAATGAAACACTGCTCTTCGAGGCACCATAGATGAGCCTAGAGATATCCACAGAACATGAGGTAAGTCGGAAAGCAAATGACATATATCCTATTTTATCACTTATAGGCGTTATCTAACAACTGACACAAATGAATATATTTCCACAGAAAAAGACACTCACAGACTTAGAAAACAAACTATGCTTATCTAAAAGTAGAAGTGGGGGGTTGGATAAATTAAGATTAGGATTACCACACGTATACAAATGCATGTTAAATATATGTTTCAAAAAGCCCGACCATATACAAGCGCAGTCTACAGAACACTCTGCAATAATTTACATGGGAAGAGGAACTGTACATGAATATTTATATATATATATATATATACATATATACATATATACATATGTAGTGTACAAATGAACCAGATTGTGTAAACCTACGACAAACAATATTCTAATCATCCACCCGATTAAAAAAATTAAAACAATGAACGAGAAATTATGTGACATAAATCTATGGGTGTTTGTCCTGGCACATTCCATTCTAATGTACAACCTGGGAACAAGACTTGCAGAAAGCCTCTGCTGCCCTAGTAACCAGATATGTGAACTGAGAAATGCTGCCGCCTTGTGGCCGTTTTCCACAACAGCGGCTTTAAACCCAGTGCCAATGGTCACTAATTATTCTCCCTCATTGCAGGCCTGTAAATGACACCTGCCCTCAAAAAATATCCTGGGGTCGAAAATTGATGAAAAATTCAAAACAGGGCAACCTTCCCAGAAGACAGTTACAAGAGGTATATTGTACTCACAGTTTTTTTTCTGTTTTTGTTTAACAGAAATAAAAAAGACGTGGAAAATGCTGAACATTAGGAATTATTAAAGACGTGGAAATCCAAATTACTAAACCCTATCAGCTCTCACCAGTCAGAATGGCCATCAGCAAAACTTCTGCAAACAATAAGTGCTGAAGGGGTTTTGGAGCAATGTGTACCCTCGGTTCAATGTGGGTCATCGTAAGGGCCAGTAATGAAAACAAAAAGAGGTGACTTGAAAAGGTAAAAATTGAGCTACCGTTCAATCAAGCATACCCACAGCTGGGCATATCACCTGTGAGGATGAGAATTAAAAATACACAGGCGGGCAATCCTGCACTCCAGCAATATTTACCATAGCCACCACTTGGAAGTTACAAAAATATCCATCAACAGAGGTATGCACAAAGAAGAAGTGGTCCATGTACACAATGGAATATTACTCCAATAGAGAATATAAATTCAACTTAAAAACAAACATAAGTAAGGAGACATCAGCTTCTGGGGGTTTACCCGGGCACATTCCAATTTAATTATAACCGAGGAACACCACCGGAAGGAAGGTCTGTTTCCTGAGTTACGAGATTGGGAGAAGCAGAAATGCTGCCGCCCTCTGGGCGTTACCTGCAACAGCAGCTTTAAAACCTGTACTAATGGTCACCTCATATGCACAAGTACAGGAGGGCTGTAAAAGAAACCTGCCCTCAAAATGTCTTGAAGGAGGTAATGGCCAAAATACTTCAGAAGGTGGCACATACTTCAAGAAAACTATTTGAAGAGGTAAGCTGTACTCACAGACTGAAGAGAAAAAGGACATGCCTGAAAGCTCAATTTCAAGGGATTATGAGATGCATCCATTTCCAACCACAAAGAGCTATCAGCTCACACCAGTCAGAATGACCATCATCAAAGACTACAAACAATAAATGCAGAAGGGGTTGTGGAGAAGTGCATACCCTCAATTTTAAGTGGGACATTACATGGTAAGAGCCACTAATGAGAACAGAATGGAGGTGCCTTTACAAGGTAAGCATTTTGCTACCATATGATCCAGCTGGCACACTCCCGGGCCTATAAATTAAGAAGACAGAATTGGATAGACACGGGCAGGCAAATGTGCATTGCAGCGGTATTACAATAACCGAGACATGGAAGCAACCAAAAACTCCATCAACAGATGAGTGGACAAAGAAGAACTGGTACATATACAGGTGGAATATTATCCAAGGAAAAAAATGACACAATGCCATTTGCAGCACCATAGGTGAGTCCAGAGGCAATCACGCAACTTGTAGTAAGTCAGAAAGCGAAAGACACATATCCTATATTACCACTTATAGGTGTTACCTAAAAATTGATACCAGTGAAGATATTTCCACAGAGAAAGGCAATAACAGATTCATTAAACAGACTTAAGGTTCACCAATGGAAAGGTGTGAGGACCGTATACATCGGGATATTGGGGTTAACAGAGATATACAAACACAGGTGACGTATATAATCAACACTGTGTCATAACCTACATGGGAAAAGGCTCTGAAGAAGGATAGGTATATGTATATGTGTAAAAGAATCACATCTCGCCCACCTAGAAGATTCAAAAATGGTAATCAAAGTTGCTGTGATAAAAAATAAAAATTAAATTAAAAACACGAACAATAAGTAGTGAGACATAAACTTAAGGGGCTTTTCCTGGCACATTCCATTCTAGTTTAAAACCTAGAAAACGATTTCCATTGAGGCTCTGTTGCCCTAGTAACCAGATTTGGTAAAGGAGAAATGCTGCCGCCTTGTGGCCATTTCTCAAAACAGCAGCTTTAAACCCAGTGCTAATGGTCACTTGATATTCAAAATAATTGCAGGCCTGTAAGTGACACCCGCCCTCAAAACAAATCCCTGGGTTGTATGTCGAGCAAAAAACTCAAAAGACGAGCATATTTCCAAACGACGATTTCAAGAGTCATATCTTATGCACACCTTGTCTTCTCTTTCTTTTTCTTTCTTAATTTTTTTTTGTTAAACAAAGGGCATGGAAAATGCTCAACACCAGGAATTAATAAAGCCATGCAAATCCAGTGTACAAACATTTCCTCAACAAAGCCACAGAATGATCATCAGCAAAAAAAAAAGGTCTACAAAGAATAAACATAGAAGGGATTTTAGAGGACTGCGTCCTCTCTAGTTGCTGGTGGGATGTTACCAGGAACACCCAGTACTGAGAATAGAATGGAGGTTCGTTTAAAGGTAAACATTGAGCCACAATGTGATAGGGTAGGCCGACTATGGGCCTATCACCTGAGTAGACCAGAATCAAAAAGACACAGGCTGGCAATCCTGCACTGAAGCAACATGTACCACAGCCAAGACTTGGAAGAAACCAAAATGTCCATCAAGAGAAAAATGCACCAGGAAGAAGTGGTCCCAGTACACAATGGAATATTAGCCATGGAAAAGAATGAAACAGTGCTTTTGGCACCACCATAGAAGGATCTACAGATAATCCCCCAAATTAAAGAAAGAAACCAAAAGACAGATATCCTATGACATCACTTATAGGTGTTATCAAAAAGTGATACACATGAAATTATTTCCAAGAGAAGGATACGCATGCATTCAGAACACCAAATGACATTTAGCAAAATGGAGAGGTGAAAGGAATACATGAATTAGGATATGGGGGTTAACAGACATGTACTAATACATATGAAATATATAATCTCTATGGAATACCAAGAGAGGTCTACTCAACACTCTGTAATAAACAAAAAGGGAAACGATCCAAAGATGAATAGATCGATACATAGATATAATGAACCAGTTTCTGTACACCTAGAAGACACACAACATTTTTATCAAATTTGCTCTGATAATAAATAAAAATTTAATTTAAAAAACAAACAAGAAGTAAGGAGAAATAAGCCCTTGGAGCTTTGTCCTGGCACATTCCACTCTAATTTGCAGCCCACTAACACAATTTCCACGAAGGCTCTGTTGCCCAAAGACCCAGGGTTGGAAATGTAGAAATGCTGCCGCCTTGTGGCCGTTTCCCGCAAGAGCGGCTTTAAACCCACAGCTAACGGTCACTTAACATTCACAAGGATTCAGGGCTGTAAAGGACACCTGCCCTCAAAAAATGTCCTGCGCTAGGGAATGGCCAAAAAACATTTAAAACTGGCAAAGGTTTCAAGGAGATACTATGAAGAGGTAAGTTTTACTCAGTCTTTTTCCAAAAAAACTAAAATGGATAAAAGCTCAACATCAGGAATTCTTAGACTCATGGAAATCTATTCTACAGAAAGGTTTCATCTCACACAAGTCAACTACCATCAGCAAACTCTCTACAATCAATAAATGCTGAAGGGTTATTAGAGTACTGTGTACCCTCTAGCTTCTGTTGAGATGTAAAGTGGTAACTGCCAATAATGAGAACAGAAAGGAGCTGCGTTTATAAGTAAAAATTGAGCCACCATTCCATCCAGCAGGGCCACTGCTGAGCCTCTCACCTGAGAAGACCAGAGTTGAGAAGACATACGATACAACAGCTGCACCACAGTCATTTCTACAATAGCCAAGACAAGGAAGCAAACAAAACGTCCATCAACAGATGAATGGATAAAGAAGAACAGGTCCATGTACACAATGGACTATTAGCCACGGAAAACAATGAAACACTGCTCTTCGAGGCACCATAGATGAGCCTAGAGATATCCACAGAACATGAGGTAAGTCGGAAAGCAAATGACATATATCCTATTTTATCACTTATAGGCGTTATCTAACAACTGACACAAATGAATATATTTCCACAGAAAAAGACACTCACAGACTTAGAAAACAAACTATGCTTATCTAAAAGTAGAAGTGGGGGGTTGGATAAATTAAGATTAGGATTACCACACGTATACAAATGCATGTTAAATATATGTTTCAAAAAGCCCGACCATATACAAGCGCAGTCTACAGAACACTCTGCAATAATTTACATGGGAAGAGGAACTGTACATGAATATTTATATATATATATATATATACATATATACATATATACATATGTAGTGTACAAATGAACCAGATTGTGTAAACCTACGACAAACAATATTCTAATCATCCACCCGATTAAAAAAATTAAAACAATGAACGAGAAATTATGTGACATAAATCTATGGGTGTTTGTCCTGGCACATTCCATTCTAATGTACAACCTGGGAACAAGACTTGCAGAAAGCCTCTGCTGCCCTAGTAACCAGATATGTGAACTGAGAAATGCTGCCGCCTTGTGGCCGTTTTCCACAACAGCGGCTTTAAACCCAGTGCCAATGGTCACTAATTATTCTCCCTCATTGCAGGCCTGTAAATGACACCTGCCCTCAAAAAATATCCTGGGGTCGAAAATTGATGAAAAATTCAAAACAGGGCAACCTTCCCAGAAGACAGTTACAAGAGGTATATTGTACTCACAGTTTTTTTTCTGTTTTTGTTTAACAGAAATAAAAAAGACGTGGAAAATGCTGAACATTAGGAATTATTAAAGACGTGGAAATCCAAATTACTAAACCCTATCAGCTCTCACCAGTCAGAATGGCCATCAGCAAAACTTCTGCAAACAATAAGTGCTGAAGGGGTTTTGGAGCAATGTGTACCCTCGGTTCAATGTGGGTCATCGTAAGGGCCAGTAATGAAAACAAAAAGAGGTGACTTGAAAAGGTAAAAATTGAGCTACCGTTCAATCAAGCATACCCACAGCTGGGCATATCACCTGTGAGGATGAGAATTAAAAATACACAGGCGGGCAATCCTGCACTCCAGCAATATTTACCATAGCCACCACTTGGAAGTTACAAAAATATCCATCAACAGAGGTATGCACAAAGAAGAAGTGGTCCATGTACACAATGGAATATTACTCCAATAGAGAATATAAATTCAACTTAAAAACAAACATAAGTAAGGAGACATCAGCTTCTGGGGGTTTACCCGGGCACATTCCAATTTAATTATAACCGAGGAACACCACCGGAAGGAAGGTCTGTTTCCTGAGTTACGAGATTGGGAGAAGCAGAAATGCTGCCGCCCTCTGGGCGTTACCTGCAACAGCAGCTTTAAAACCTGTACTAATGGTCACCTCATATGCACAAGTACAGGAGGGCTGTAAAAGAAACCTGCCCTCAAAATGTCTTGAAGGAGGTAATGGCCAAAATACTTCAGAAGGTGGCACATACTTCAAGAAAACTATTTGAAGAGGTAAGCTGTACTCACAGACTGAAGAGAAAAAGGACATGCCTGAAAGCTCAATTTCAAGGGATTATGAGATGCATCCATTTCCAACCACAAAGAGCTATCAGCTCACACCAGTCAGAATGACCATCATCAAAGACTACAAACAATAAATGCAGAAGGGGTTGTGGAGAAGTGCATACCCTCAATTTTAAGTGGGACATTACATGGTAAGAGCCACTAATGAGAACAGAATGGAGGTGCCTTTACAAGGTAAGCATTTTGCTACCATATGATCCAGCTGGCACACTCCCGGGCCTATAAATTAAGAAGAGAGAATTGGATAGACACGGGCAGGCAAATGTGCATTGCAGCGGTATTACAATAACCGAGACATGGAAGCAACCAAAAACTCCATCAACAGATGAGTGGACAAAGAAGAACTGGTACATATACAGGTGGAATATTATCCAAGGAAAAAAATGACACAATGCCATTTGCAGCACCATAGGTGAGTCCAGAGGCAATCACGCAACTTGTAGTAAGTCAGAAAGCGAAAGACACATATCCTATATTACCACTTATAGGTGTTACCTAAAAATTGATACCAGTGAAGATATTTCCACAGAGAAAGGCAATAACAGATTCATTAAACAGACTTAAGGTTCACCAATGGAAAGGTGTGAGGACCGTATACATCGGGATATTGGGGTTAACAGAGATATACAAACACAGGTGACGTATATAATCAACACTGTGTCATAACCTACATGGGAAAAGGCTCTGAAGAAGGATAGGTATATGTATATGTGTAAAAGAATCACATCTCGCCCACCTAGAAGATTCAAAAATGGTAATCAAAGTTGCTGTGATAAAAAATAAAAATTAAATTAAAAACACGAACAATAAGTAGTGAGACATAAACTTAAGGGGCTTTTCCTGGCACATTCCATTCTAGTTTAAAACCTAGAAAACGATTTCCATTGAGGCTCTGTTGCCCTAGTAACCAGATTTGGTAAAGGAGAAATGCTGCCGCCTTGTGGCCATTTCTCAAAACAGCAGCTTTAAACCCAGTGCTAATGGTCACTTGATATTCAAAATAATTGCAGGCCTGTAAGTGACACCCGCCCTCAAAACAAATCCCTGGGTTGTATGTCGAGCAAAAAACTCAAAAGACGAGCATATTTCCAAACGACGATTTCAAGAGTCATATCTTATGCACACCTTGTCTTCTCTTTCTTTTTCTTTCTTAATTTTTTTTTGTTAAACAAAGGGCATGGAAAATGCTCAACACCAGGAATTAATAAAGCCATGCAAATCCAGTGTACAAACATTTCCTCAACAAAGCCACAGAATGATCATCAGCAAAAAAAAAGGTCTACAAAGAATAAACATAGAAGGGATTTTAGAGGACTGCGTCCTCTCTAGTTGCTGGTGGGATGTTACCAGGAACACCCAGTACTGAGAACAGAATGGAGGTTCGTTTAAAGGTAAACATTGAGCCACAATGTGATAGGGTAGGCCGACTATGGGCCTATCACCTGAGTAGACCAGAATCAAAAAGACACAGGCTGGCAATCCTGCACTGAAGCAACATGTACCACAGCCAAGACTTGGAAGAAACCAAAATGTCCATCAAGAGAAAAATGCACCAGGAAGAAGTGGTCCCAGTACACAATGGAATATTAGCCATGGAAAAGAATGAAACAGTGCTTTTGGCACCACCATAGAAGGATCTACAGATAATCCCCCAAATTAAAGAAAGAAACCAAAAGACAGATATCCTATGACATCACTTATAGGTGTTATCAAAAAGTGATACACATGAAATTATTTCCAAGAGAAGGATACGCATGCATTCAGAACACCAAATGACATTTAGCAAAATGGAGAGGTGAAAGGAATACATGAATTAGGATATGGGGGTTAACAGACATGTACTAATACATATGAAATATATAATCTCTATGGAATACCAAGAGAGGTCTACTCAACACTCTGTAATAAACAAAAAGGGAAACGATCCAAAGATGAATAGATCGATACATAGATATAATGAACCAGTTTCTGTACACCTAGAAGACACACAACATTTTTATCAAATTTGCTCTGATAATAAATAGAAATTTAATTTAAAAAACAAACAAGAAGTAAGGAGAAATAAGCCCTTGGAGCTTTGTCCTGGCACATTCCACTCTAATTTGCAGCCCACTAACACAATTTCCACGAAGGCTCTGTTGCCCAAAGACCCAGGGTTGGAAATGTAGAAATGCTGCCGCCTTGTGGCCGTTTCCCGCAAGAGCGGCTTTAAACCCACAGCTAACGGTCACTTAACATTCACAAGGATTCAGGGCTGTAAAGGACACCTGCCCTCAAAAAATGTCCTGCGCTAGGGAATGGCCAAAAAACATTTAAAACTGGCAAAGGTTTCAAGGAGATACTATGAAGAGGTAAGTTTTACTCAGTCTTTTTCCAAAAAAACTAAAATGGATAAAAGCTCAACATCAGGAATTCTTAGACTCATGGAAATCTATTCTACAGAAAGGTTTCATCTCACACAAGTCAACTACCATCAGCAAACTCTCTACAATCAATAAATGCTGAAGGGTTATTAGAGTACTGTGTACCCTCTAGCTTCTGTTGAGATGTAAAGTGGTAACTGCCAATAATGAGAACAGAAAGGAGCTGCGTTTATAAGTAAAAATTGAGCCACCATTCCATCCAGCAGGGCCACTGCTGAGCCTCTCACCTGAGAAGACCAGAGTTGAGAAGACATACGATACAACAGCTGCACCACAGTCATTTCTACAATAGCCAAGACAAGGAAGCAAACAAAACGTCCATCAACAGATGAATGGATAAAGAAGAACAGGTCCATGTACACAATGGACTATTAGCCACGGAAAACAATGAAACACTGCTCTTCGAGGCACCATAGATGAGCCTAGAGATATCCACAGAACATGAGGTAAGTCGGAAAGCAAATGACATATATCCTATTTTATCACTTATAGGCGTTATCTAACAACTGACACAAATGAATATATTTCCACAGAAAAAGACACTCACAGACTTAGAAAACAAACTATGCTTATCTAAAAGTAGAAGTGGGGGGTTGGATAAATTAAGATTAGGATTACCACACATATACAAATGCATGTTAAATATATGTTTCAAAAAGCCCGACCATATACAAGCGCAGTCTACAGAACACTCTGCAATAATTTACATGGGAAGAGGAACTGTACATGAATATTTATATATATATATATACATATATACATATATACATATGTAGTGTACAAATGAACCAGATTGTGTAAACCTACGACAAACAATATTCTAATCATCCACCCGATTAAAAAAATTAAAACAATGAACGAGAAATTATGTGACATAAATCTATGGGTGTTTGTCCTGGCACATTCCATTCTAATGTACAACCTGGGAACAAGACTTGCAGAAAGCCTCTGCTGCCCTAGTAACCAGATATGTGAACTGAGAAATGCTGCCGCCTTGTGGCCGTTTTCCACAACAGCGGCTTTAAACCCAGTGCCAATGGTCACTAATTATTCTCCCTCATTGCAGGCCTGTAAATGACACCTGCCCTCAAAAAATATCCTGGGGTCGAAAATTGACGGAAAAATTCAAAACAGGGCAACCTTCCCAGAAGACAGTTACAAGAGGTATATTGTACTCACAGTTTTTTTTCTGTTTTTGTTTAACAGAAATAAAAAAGACGTGGAAAATGCTGAACATTAGGAATTATTAAAGACGTGGAAATCCAAATTACTAAACCCTAACAGCTCTCACCAGTCAGAATGGCCATCAGCAAAACTTCTGCAAACAATAAGTGCTGAAGGGGTTTTGGAGCAATGTGTACCCTCGGTTCAATGTGGGTCATCCTAAGGGCCAGTAATGAAAACAAAAAGAGGTGACTTGAAAAGGTAAAAATTGAGCTACCGTTCAATCAAGCATACCCACAGCTGGGCATATCACCTGTGAGGATGAGAATTAAAAATACACAGGCGGGCAATCCTGCACTCCAGCAATATTTACCATAGCCACCACTTGGAAGTTACAAAAATATCCATCAACAGAGGTATGCACAAAGAAGAAGTGGTCCATGTACACAATGGAATATTACTCCAATAGAGAATATAAATTCAACTTAAAAACAAACATAAGTAAGGAGACATCAGCTTCTGGGGGTTTACCCGGGCACATTCCAATTTAATTATAACCGAGGAACACCACCGGAAGGAAGGTCTGTTTCCTGAGTTACGAGATTGGGAGAAGCAGAAATGCTGCCGCCCTCTGGGCGTTACCTGCAACAGCAGCTTTAAAACCTGTACTAATGGTCACCTCATATGCACAAGTACAGGAGGGCTGTAAAAGAAACCTGCCCTCAAAATGTCTTGAAGGAGGTAATGGCCAAAATACTTCAGAAGGTGGCACATACTTCAAGAAAACTATTTGAAGAGGTAAGCTGTACTCACAGACTGAAGAGAAAAAGGACATGCCTGAAAGCTCAATTTCAAGGGATTATGAGATGCATCCATTTCCAACCACAAAGAGCTATCAGCTCACACCAGTCAGAATGACCATCATCAAAGACTACAAACAATAAATGCAGAAGGGGTTGTGGAGAAGTGCATACCCTCAATTTTAAGTGGGACATTACATGGTAAGAGCCACTAATGAGAACAGAATGGAGGTGCCTTTACAAGGTAAGCATTTTGCTACCATATGATCCAGCTGGCACACTCCCGGGCCTATAAATTAAGAAGACAGAATTGGATAGACACGGGCAGGCAAATGTGCATTGCAGCGGTATTACAATAACCGAGACATGGAAGCAACCAAAAACTCCATCAACAGATGAGTGGACAAAGAAGAACTGGTACATATACAGGTGGAATATTATCCAAGGAAAAAAATGACACAATGCCATTTGCAGCACCATAGGTGAGTCCAGAGGCAATCACGCAACTTGTAGTAAGTCAGAAAGCGAAAGACACATATCCTATATTACCACTTATAGGTGTTACCTAAAAATTGATACCAGTGAAGATATTTCCACAGAGAAAGGCAATAACAGATTCATTAAACAGACTTAAGGTTCACCAATGGAAAGGTGTGAGGACCGTATACATCGGGATATTGGGGTTAACAGAGATATACAAACACAGGTGACGTATATAATCAACACTGTGTCATAACCTACATGGGAAAAGGCTCTGAAGAAGGATAGGTATATGTATATGTGTAAAAGAATCACATCTCGCCCACCTAGAAGATTCAAAAATGGTAATCAAAGTTGCTGTGATAAAAAATAAAAATTAAATTAAAAACACGAACAATAAGTAGTGAGACATAAACTTAAGGGGCTTTTCCTGGCACATTCCATTCTAGTTTAAAACCTAGAAAACGATTTCCATTGAGGCTCTGTTGCCCTAGTAACCAGATTTGGTAAAGGAGAAATGCTGCCGCCTTGTGGCCATTTCTCAAAACAGCAGCTTTAAACCCAGTGCTAATGGTCACTTGATATTCAAAATAATTGCAGGCCTGTAAGTGACACCCGCCCTCAAAACAAATCCCTGGGTTGTATGTCGAGCAAAAAACTCAAAAGACGAGCATATTTCCAAACGACGATTTCAAGAGTCATATCTTATGCACACCTTGTCTTCTCTTTCTTTTTCTTTCTTAATTTTTTTTTGTTAAACAAAGGGCATGGAAAATGCTCAACACCAGGAATTAATAAAGCCATGCAAATCCAGTGTACAAACATTTCCTCAACAAAGCCACAGAATGATCATCAGCAAAAAAAAAGGTCTACAAAGAATAAACATAGAAGGGATTTTAGAGGACTGCGTCCTCTCTAGTTGCTGGTGGGATGTTACCAGGAACACCCAGTACTGAGAACAGAATGGAGGTTCGTTTAAAGGTAAACATTGAGCCACAATGTGATAGGGTAGGCCGACTATGGGCCTATCACCTGAGTAGACCAGAATCAAAAAGACACAGGCTGGCAATCCTGCACTGAAGCAACATGTACCACAGCCAAGACTTGGAAGAAACCAAAATGTCCATCAAGAGAAAAATGCACCAGGAAGAAGTGGTCCCAGTACACAATGGAATATTAGCCATGGAAAAGAATGAAACAGTGCTTTTGGCACCACCATAGAAGGATCTACAGATAATCCCCCAAATTAAAGAAAGAAACCAAAAGACAGATATCCTATGACATCACTTATAGGTGTTATCAAAAAGTGATACACATGAAATTATTTCCAAGAGAAGGATACGCATGCATTCAGAACACCAAATGACATTTAGCAAAATGGAGAGGTGAAAGGAATACATGAATTAGGATATGGGGGTTAACAGACATGTACTAATACATATGAAATATATAATCTCTATGGAATACCAAGAGAGGTCTACTCAACACTCTGTAATAAACAAAAAGGGAAACGATCCAAAGATGAATAGATCGATACATAGATATAATGAACCAGTTTCTGTACACCTAGAAGACACACAACATTTTTATCAAATTTGCTCTGATAATAAATAGAAATTTAATTTAAAAAACAAACAAGAAGTAAGGAGAAATAAGCCCTTGGAGCTTTGTCCTGGCACATTCCACTCTAATTTGCAGCCCACTAACACAATTTCCACGAAGGCTCTGTTGCCCAAAGACCCAGGGTTGGAAATGTAGAAATGCTGCCGCCTTGTGGCCGTTTCCCGCAAGAGCGGCTTTAAACCCACAGCTAACGGTCACTTAACATTCACAAGGATTCAGGGCTGTAAAGGACACCTGCCCTCAAAAAATGTCCTGCGCTAGGGAATGGCCAAAAAACATTTAAAACTGGCAAAGGTTTCAAGGAGATACTATGAAGAGGTAAGTTTTACTCAGTCTTTTTCCAAAAAAACTAAAATGGATAAAAGCTCAACATCAGGAATTCTTAGACTCATGGAAATCTATTCTACAGAAAGGTTTCATCTCACACAAGTCAACTACCATCAGCAAACTCTCTACAATCAATAAATGCTGAAGGGTTATTAGAGTACTGTGTACCCTCTAGCTTCTGTTGAGATGTAAAGTGGTAACTGCCAATAATGAGAACAGAAAGGAGCTGCGTTTATAAGTAAAAATTGAGCCACCATTCCATCCAGCAGGGCCACTGCTGAGCCTCTCACCTGAGAAGACCAGAGTTGAGAAGACATACGATACAACAGCTGCACCACAGTCATTTCTACAATAGCCAAGACAAGGAAGCAAACAAAACGTCCATCAACAGATGAATGGATAAAGAAGAACAGGTCCATGTACACAATGGACTATTAGCCACGGAAAACAATGAAACACTGCTCTTCGAGGCACCATAGATGAGCCTAGAGATATCCACAGAACATGAGGTAAGTCGGAAAGCAAATGACATATATCCTATTTTATCACTTATAGGCGTTATCTAACAACTGACACAAATGAATATATTTCCACAGAAAAAGACACTCACAGACTTAGAAAACAAACTATGCTTATCTAAAAGTAGAAGTGGGGGGTTGGATAAATTAAGATTAGGATTACCACACGTATACAAATGCATGTTAAATATATGTTTCAAAAAGCCCGACCATATACAGGCGCAGTCTACAGAACACTCTGCAATAATTTACATGGGAAGAGGAACTGTACATGAATATTTATATATATATATATATATATACATATATACATATATACATATGTAGTGTACAAATGAACCAGATTGTGTAAACCTACGACAAACAATATTCTAATCATCCACCCGATTAAAAACATTAAAACAATGAACGAGAAATTATGTGACATAAATCTATGGGTGTTTGTCCTGGCACATTCCATTCTAATGTACAACCTGGGAACAAGACTTGCAGAAAGCCTCTGCTGCCCTAGTAACCAGATATGTGAACTGAGAAATGCTGCCGCCTTGTGGCCGTTTTCCACAACAGCGGCTTTAAACCCAGTGCCAATGGTCACTAATTATTCTCCCTCATTGCAGGCCTGTAAATGACACCTGCCCTCAAAAAATATCCTGGGGTCGAAAATTGACGGAAAAATTCAAAACAGGGCAACCTTCCCAGAAGACAGTTACAAGAGGTATATTGTACTCACAGTTTTTTTTCTGTTTTTGTTTAACAGAAATAAAAAAGACGTGGAAAATGCTGAACATTAGGAATTATTAAAGACGTGGAAATCCAAATTACTAAACCCTATCAGCTCTCACCAGTCAGAATGGCCATCAGCAAAACTTCTGCAAACAATAAGTGCTGAAGGGGTTTTGGAGCAATGTGTACCCTCGGTTCAATGTGGGTCATCGTAAGGGCCAGTAATGAAAACAAAAAGAGGTGACTTGAAAAGGTAAAAATTGAGCTACCGTTCAATCAAGCATACCCACAGCTGGGCATATCACCTGTGAGGATGAGAATTAAAAATACACAGGCGGGCAATCCTGCACTCCAGCAATATTTACCATAGCCACCACTTGGAAGTTACAAAAATATCCATCAACAGAGGTATGCACAAAGAAGAAGTGGTCCATGTACACAATGGAATATTACTCCAATAGAGAATATAAATTCAACTTAAAAACAAACATAAGTAAGGAGACATCAGCTTCTGGGGGTTTACCCGGGCACATTCCAATTTAATTATAACCGAGGAACACCACCGGAAGGAAGGTCTGTTTCCTGAGTTACGAGATTGGGAGAAGCAGAAATGCTGCCGCCCTCTGGGCGTTACCTGCAACAGCAGCTTTAAAACCTGTACTAATGGTCACCTCATATGCACAAGTACAGGAGGGCTGTAAAAGAAACCTGCCCTCAAAATGTCTTGAAGGAGGTAATGGCCAAAATACTTCAGAAGGTGGCACATACTTCAAGAAAACTATTTGAAGAGGTAAGCTGTACTCACAGACTGAAGAGAAAAAGGACATGCCTGAAAGCTCAATTTCAAGGGATTATGAGATGCATCCATTTCCAACCACAAAGAGCTATCAGCTCACACCAGTCAGAATGACCATCATCAAAGACTACAAACAATAAATGCAGAAGGGGTTGTGGAGAAGTGCATACCCTCAATTTTAAGTGGGACATTACATGGTAAGAGCCACTAATGAGAACAGAATGGAGGTGCCTTTACAAGGTAAGCATTTTGCTACCATATGATCCAGCTGGCACACTCCCGGGCCTATAAATTAAGAAGACAGAATTGGATAGACACGGGCAGGCAAATGTGCATTGCAGCGGTATTACAATAACCGAGACATGGAAGCAACCAAAAACTCCATCAACAGATGAGTGGACAAAGAAGAACTGGTACATATACAGGTGGAATATTATCCAAGGAAAAAAATGACACAATGCCATTTGCAGCACCATAGGTGAGTCCAGAGGCAATCACGCAACTTGTAGTAAGTCAGAAAGCGAAAGACACATATCCTATATTACCACTTATAGGTGTTACCTAAAAATTGATACCAGTGAAGATATTTCCACAGAGAAAGGCAATAACAGATTCATTAAACAGACTTAAGGTTCACCAATGGAAAGGTGTGAGGACCGTATACATCGGGATATTGGGGTTAACAGAGATATACAAACACAGGTGACGTATATAATCAACATTGTGTCATAACCTACATGGGAAAAGGCTCTGAAGAAGGATAGGTATATGTATATGTGTAAAAGAATCACATCTCGCCCACCTAGAAGATTCAAAAATGGTAATCAAAGTTGCTGTGATAAAAAATAAAAATTAAATTAAAAACACGAACAATAAGTAGTGAGACATAAACTTAAGGGGCTTTTCCTGGCACATTCCATTCTAGTTTAAAACCTAGAAAACGATTTCCATTGAGGCTCTGTTGCCCTAGTAACCAGATTTGGTAAAGGAGAAATGCTGCCGCCTTGTGGCCATTTCTCAAAACAGCAGCTTTAAACCCAGTGCTAATGGTCACTTGATATTCAAAATAATTGCAGGCCTGTAAGTGACACCCGCCCTCAAAACAAATCCCTGGGTTGTATGTCGAGCAAAAAACTCAAAAGACGAGCATATTTCCAAACGACGATTTCAAGAGTCATATCTTATGCACACCTTGTCTTCTCTTTCTTTTTCTTTCTTAATTTTTTTTTGTTAAACAAAGGGCATGGAAAATGCTCAACACCAGGAATTAATAAAGCCATGCAAATCCAGTGTACAAACATTTCCTCAACAAAGCCACAGAATGATCATCAGCAAAAAAAAAGGTCTACAAAGAATAAACATAGAAGGGATTTTAGAGGACTGCGTCCTCTCTAGTTGCTGGTGGGATGTTACCAGGAACACCCAGTACTGAGAACAGAATGGAGGTTCGTTTAAAGGTAAACATTGAGCCACAATGTGATAGGGTAGGCCGACTATGGGCCTATCACCTGAGTAGACCAGAATCAAAAAGACACAGGCTGGCAATCCTGCACTGAAGCAACATGTACCACAGCCAAGACTTGGAAGAAACCAAAATGTCCATCAAGAGAAAAATGCACCAGGAAGAAGTGGTCCCAGTACACAATGGAATATTAGCCATGGAAAAGAATGAAACAGTGCTTTTGGCACCACCATAGAAGGATCTACAGATAATCCCCCAAATTAAAGAAAGAAACCAAAAGACAGATATCCTATGACATCACTTATAGGTGTTATCAAAAAGTGATACACATGAAATTATTTCCAAGAGAAGGATACGCATGCATTCAGAACACCAAATGACATTTAGCAAAATGGAGAGGTGAAAGGAATACATGAATTAGGATATGGGGGTTAACAGACATGTACTAATACATATGAAATATATAATCTCTATGGAATACCAAGAGAGGTCTACTCAACACTCTGTAATAAACAAAAAGGGAAACGATCCAAAGATGAATAGATCGATACATAGATATAATGAACCAGTTTCTGTACACCTAGAAGACACACAACATTTTTATCAAATTTGCTCTGATAATAAATAAAAATTTAATTTAAAAAACAAACAAGAAGTAAGGAGAAATAAGCCCTTGGAGCTTTGTCCTGGCACATTCCACTCTAATTTGCAGCCCACTAACACAATTTCCACGAAGGCTCTGTTGCCCAAAGACCCAGGGTTGGAAATGTAGAAATGCTGCCGCCTTGTGGCCGTTTCCCGCAAGAGCGGCTTTAAACCCACAGCTAACGGTCACTTAACATTCACAAGGATTCAGGGCTGTAAAGGACACCTGCCCTCAAAAAATGTCCTGCGCTAGGGAATGGCCAAAAAACATTTAAAACTGGCAAAGGTTTCAAGGAGATACTATGAAGAAGTAAGTTTTACTCAGTCTTTTTCCAAAAAAACTAAAATGGATAAAAGCTCAACATCAGGAATTCTTAGACTCATGGAAATCTATTCTACAGAAAGGTTTCATCTCACACAAGTCAACTACCATCAGCAAACTCTCTACAATCAATAAATGCTGAAGGGTTATTAGAGTACTGTGTACCCTCTAGCTTCTGTTGAGATGTAAAGTGGTAACTGCCAATAATGAGAACAGAAAGGAGCTGCGTTTATAAGTAAAAATTGAGCCACCATTCCATCCAGCAGGGCCACTGCTGAGCCTCTCACCTGAGAAGACCAGAGTTGAGAAGACATACGATACAACAGCTGCACCACAGTCATTTCTACAATAGCCAAGACAAGGAAGCAAACAAAACGTCCATCAACAGATGAATGGATAAAGAAGAACAGGTCCATGTACACAATGGACTATTAGCCACGGAAAACAATGAAACACTGCTCTTCGAGGCACCATAGATGAGCCTAGAGATATCCACAGAACATGAGGTAAGTCGGAAAGCAAATGACATATATCCTATTTTATCACTTATAGGCGTTATCTAACAACTGACACAAATGAATATATTTCCACAGAAAAAGACACTCACAGACTTAGAAAACAAACTATGCTTATCTAAAAGTAGAAGTGGGGGGTTGGATAAATTAAGATTAGGATTACCACACATATACAAATGCATGTTAAATATATGTTTCAAAAAGCCCGACCATATACAAGCGCAGTCTACAGAACACTCTGCAATAATTTACATGGGAAGAGGAACTGTACATGAATATTTATATATATATATATATACATATATACATATATACATATGTAGTGTACAAATGAACCAGATTGTGTAAACCTACGACAAACAATATTCTAATCATCCACCCGATTAAAAAAATTAAAACAATGAACGAGAAATTATGTGACATAAATCTATGGGTGTTTGTCCTGGCACATTCCATTCTAATGTACAACCTGGGAACAAGACTTGCAGAAAGCCTCTGCTGCCCTAGTAACCAGATATGTGAACTGAGAAATGCTGCCGCCTTGTGGCCGTTTTCCACAACAGCGGCTTTAAACCCAGTGCCAATGGTCACTAATTATTCTCCCTCATTGCAGGCCTGTAAATGACACCTGCCCTCAAAAAATATCCTGGGGTCGAAAATTGACGGAAAAATTCAAAACAGGGCAACCTTCCCAGAAGACAGTTACAAGAGTTATATTGTACTCACAGTTTTTTTTCTGTTTTTGTTTAACAGAAATAAAAAAGACGTGGAAAATGCTGAACATTAGGAATTATTAAAGACGTGGAAATCCAAATTACTAAACCCTATCAGCTCTCACCAGTCAGAATGGCCATCAGCAAAACTTCTGCAAACAATAAGTGCTGAAGGGGTTTTGGAGCAATGTGTACCCTCGGTTCAATGTGGGTCATCGTAAGGGCCAGTAATGAAAACAAAAAGAGGTGACTTGAAAAGGTAAAAATTGAGCTACCGTTCAATCAAGCATACCCACAGCTGGGCATATCACCTGTGAGGATGAGAATTAAAAATACACAGGCGGGCAATCCTGCACTCCAGCAATATTTACCATAGCCACCACTTGGAAGTTACAAAAATATCCATCAACAGAGGTATGCACAAAGAAGAAGTGGTCCATGTACACAATGGAATATTACTCCAATAGAGAATATAAATTCAACTTAAAAACAAACATAAGTAAGGAGACATCAGCTTCTGGGGGTTTACCCGGGCACATTCCAATTTAATTATAACCGAGGAACACCACCGGAAGGAAGGTCTGTTTCCTGAGTTACGAGATTGGGAGAAGCAGAAATGCTGCCGCCCTCTGGGCGTTACCTGCAACAGCAGCTTTAAAACCTGTACTAATGGTCACCTCATATGCACAAGTACAGGAGGGCTGTAAAAGAAACCTGCCCTCAAAATGTCTTGAAGGAGGTAATGGCCAAAATACTTCAGAAGGTGGCACATACTTCAAGAAAACTATTTGAAGAGGTAAGCTGTACTCACAGACTGAAGAGAAAAAGGACATGCCTGAAAGCTCAATTTCAAGGGATTATGAGATGCATCCATTTCCAACCACAAAGAGCTATCAGCTCACACCAGTCAGAATGACCATCATCAAAGACTACAAACAATAAATGCAGAAGGGGTTGTGGAGAAGTGCATACCCTCAATTTTAAGTGGGACATTACATGGTAAGAGCCACTAATGAGAACAGAATGGAGGTGCCTTTACAAGGTAAGCATTTTGCTACCATATGATCCAGCTGGCACACTCCCGGGCCTATAAATTAAGAAGAGAGAATTGGATAGACACGGGCAGGCAAATGTGCATTGCAGCGGTATTACAATAACCGAGACATGGAAGCAACCAAAAACTCCATCAACAGATGAGTGGACAAAGAAGAACTGGTACATATACAGGTGGAATATTATCCAAGGAAAAAAATGACACAATGCCATTTGCAGCACCATAGGTGAGTCCAGAGGCAATCACGCAACTTGTAGTAAGTCAGAAAGCGAAAGACACATATCCTATATTACCACTTATAGGTGTTACCTAAAAATTGATACCAGTGAAGATATTTCCACAGAGAAAGGCAATAACAGATTCATTAAACAGACTTAAGGTTCACCAATGGAAAGGTGTGAGGACCGTATACATCGGGATATTGGGGTTAACAGAGATATACAAACACAGGTGACGTATATAATCAACACTGTGTCATAACCTACATGGGAAAAGGCTCTGAAGAAGGATAGGTATATGTATATGTGTAAAAGAATCACATCTCGCCCACCTAGAAGATTCAAAAATGGTAATCAAAGTTGCTGTGATAAAAAATAAAAATTAAATTAAAAACACGAACAATAAGTAGTGAGACATAAACTTAAGGGGCTTTTCCTGGCACATTCCATTCTAGTTTAAAACCTAGAAAACGATTTCCATTGAGGCTCTGTTGCCCTAGTAACCAGATTTGGTAAAGGAGAAATGCTGCCGCCTTGTGGCCATTTCTCAAAACAGCAGCTTTAAACCCAGTGCTAATGGTCACTTGATATTCAAAATAATTGCAGGCCTGTAAGTGACACCCGCCCTCAAAACAAATCCCTGGGTTGTATGTCGAGCAAAAAACTCAAAAGACGAGCATATTTCCAAACGACGATTTCAAGAGTCATATCTTATGCACACCTTGTCTTCTCTTTCTTTTTCTTTCTTAATTTTTTTTTGTTAAACAAAGGGCATGGAAAATGCTCAACACCAGGAATTAATAAAGCCATGCAAATCCAGTGTACAAACATTTCCTCAACAAAGCCACAGAATGATCATCAGCAAAAAAAAAGGTCTACAAAGAATAAACATAGAAGGGATTTTAGAGGACTGCGTCCTCTCTAGTTGCTGGTGGGATGTTACCAGGAACACCCAGTACTGAGAACAGAATGGAGGTTCGTTTAAAGGTAAACATTGAGCCACAATGTGATAGGGTAGGCCGACTATGGGCCTATCACCTGAGTAGACCAGAATCAAAAAGACACAGGCTGGCAATCCTGCACTGAAGCAACATGTACCACAGCCAAGACTTGGAAGAAACCAAAATGTCCATCAAGAGAAAAATGCACCAGGAAGAAGTGGTCCCAGTACACAATGGAATATTAGCCATGGAAAAGAATGAAACAGTGCTTTTGGCACCACCATAGAAGGATCTACAGATAATCCCCCAAATTAAAGAAAGAAACCAAAAGACAGATATCCTATGACATCACTTATAGGTGTTATCAAAAAGTGATACACATGAAATTATTTCCAAGAGAAGGATACGCATGCATTCAGAACACCAAATGACATTTAGCAAAATGGAGAGGTGAAAGGAATACATGAATTAGGATATGGGGGTTAACAGACATGTACTAATACATATGAAATATATAATCTCTATGGAATACCAAGAGAGGTCTACTCAACACTCTGTAATAAACAAAAAGGGAAACGATCCAAAGATGAATAGATCGATACATAGATATAATGAACCAGTTTCTGTACACCTAGAAGACACACAACATTTTTATCAAATTTGCTCTGATAATAAATAGAAATTTAATTTAAAAAACAAACAAGAAGTAAGGAGAAATAAGCCCTTGGAGCTTTGTCCTGGCACATTCCACTCTAATTTGCAGCCCACTAACACAATTTCCACGAAGGCTCTGTTGCCCAAAGACCCAGGGTTGGAAATGTAGAAATGCTGCCGCCTTGTGGCCGTTTCCCGCAAGAGCGGCTTTAAACCCACAGCTAACGGTCACTTAACATTCACAAGGATTCAGGGCTGTAAAGGACACCTGCCCTCAAAAAATGTCCTGCGCTAGGGAATGGCCAAAAAACATTTAAAACTGGCAAAGGTTTCAAGGAGATACTATGAAGAGGTAAGTTTTACTCAGTCTTTTTCCAAAAAAACTAAAATGGATAAAAGCTCAACATCAGGAATTCTTAGACTCATGGAAATCTATTCTACAGAAAGGTTTCATCTCACACAAGTCAACTACCATCAGCAAACTCTCTACAATCAATAAATGCTGAAGGGTTATTAGAGTACTGTGTACCCTCTAGCTTCTGTTGAGATGTAAAGTGGTAACTGCCAATAATGAGAACAGAAAGGAGCTGCGTTTATAAGTAAAAATTGAGCCACCATTCCATCCAGCAGGGCCACTGCTGAGCCTCTCACCTGAGAAGACCAGAGTTGAGAAGACATACGATACAACAGCTGCACCACAGTCATTTCTACAATAGCCAAGACAAGGAAGCAAACAAAACGTCCATCAACAGATGAATGGATAAAGAAGAACAGGTCCATGTACACAATGGACTATTAGCCACGGAAAACAATGAAACACTGCTCTTCGAGGCACCATAGATGAGCCTAGAGATATCCACAGAACATGAGGTAAGTCGGAAAGCAAATGACATATATCCTATTTTATCACTTATAGGCGTTATCTAACAACTGACACAAATGAATATATTTCCACAGAAAAAGACACTCACAGACTTAGAAAACAAACTATGCTTATCTAAAAGTAGAAGTGGGGGGTTGGATAAATTAAGATTAGGATTACCACACGTATACAAATGCATGTTAAATATATGTTTCAAAAAGCCCGACCATATACAAGCGCAGTCTACAGAACACTCTGCAATAATTTACATGGGAAGAGGAACTGTACATGAATATTTATATATATATATATATATACATATATACATATATACATATGTAGTGTACAAATGAACCAGATTGTGTAAACCTACGACAAACAATATTCTAATCATCCACCCGATTAAAAAAATTAAAACAATGAACGAGAAATTATGTGACATAAATCTATGGGTGTTTGTCCTGGCACATTCCATTCTAATGTACAACCTGGGAACAAGACTTGCAGAAAGCCTCTGCTGCCCTAGTAACCAGATATGTGAACTGAGAAATGCTGCCGCCTTGTGGCCGTTTTCCACAACAGCGGCTTTAAACCCAGTGCCAATGGTCACTAATTATTCTCCCTCATTGCAGGCCTGTAAATGACACCTGCCCTCAAAAAATATCCTGGGGTCGAAAATTGACGGAAAAATTCAAAACAGGGCAACCTTCCCAGAAGACAGTTACAAGAGGTATATTGTACTCACAGTTTTTTTTCTGTTTTTGTTTAACAGAAATAAAAAAGACGTGGAAAATGCTGAACATTAGGAATTATTAAAGACGTGGAAATCCAAATTACTAAACCCTATCAGCTCTCACCAGTCAGAATGGCCATCAGCAAAACTTCTGCAAACAATAAGTGCTGAAGGGGTTTTGGAGCAATGTGTACCCTCGGTTCAATGTGGGTCATCGTAAGGGCCAGTAATGAAAACAAAAAGAGGTGACTTGAAAAGGTAAAAATTGAGCTACCGTTCAATCAAGCATACCCACAGCTGGGCATATCACCTGTGAGGATGAGAATTAAAAATACACAGGCGGGCAATCCTGCACTCCAGCAATATTTACCATAGCCACCACTTGGAAGTTACAAAAATATCCATCAACAGAGGTATGCACAAAGAAGAAGTGGTCCATGTACACAATGGAATATTACTCCAATAGAGAATATAAATTCAACTTAAAAACAAACATAAGTAAGGAGACATCAGCTTCTGGGGGTTTACCCGGGCACATTCCAATTTAATTATAACCGAGGAACACCACCGGAAGGAAGGTCTGTTTCCTGAGTTACGAGATTGGGAGAAGCAGAAATGCTGCCGCCCTCTGGGCGTTACCTGCAACAGCAGCTTTAAAACCTGTACTAATGGTCACCTCATATGCACAAGTACAGGAGGGCTGTAAAAGAAACCTGCCCTCAAAATGTCTTGAAGGAGGTAATGGCCAAAATACTTCAGAAGGTGGCACATACTTCAAGAAAACTATTTGAAGAGGTAAGCTGTACTCACAGACTGAAGAGAAAAAGGACATGCCTGAAAGCTCAATTTCAAGGGATTATGAGATGCATCCATTTCCAACCACAAAGAGCTATCAGCTCACACCAGTCAGAATGACCATCATCAAAGACTACAAACAATAAATGCAGAAGGGGTTGTGGAGAAGTGCATACCCTCAATTTTAAGTGGGACATTACATGGTAAGAGCCACTAATGAGAACAGAATGGAGGTGCCTTTACAAGGTAAGCATTTTGCTACCATATGATCCAGCTGGCACACTCCCGGGCCTATAAATTAAGAAGACAGAATTGGATAGACACGGGCAGGCAAATGTGCATTGCAGCGGTATTACAATAACCGAGACATGGAAGCAACCAAAAACTCCATCAACAGATGAGTGGACAAAGAAGAACTGGTACATATACAGGTGGAATATTATCCAAGGAAAAAAATGACACAATGCCATTTGCAGCACCATAGGTGAGTCCAGAGGCAATCACGCAACTTGTAGTAAGTCAGAAAGCGAAAGACACATATCCTATATTACCACTTATAGGTGTTACCTAAAAATTGATACCAGTGAAGATATTTCCACAGAGAAAGGCAATAACAGATTCATTAAACAGACTTAAGGTTCACCAATGGAAAGGTGTGAGGACCGTATACATCGGGATATTGGGGTTAACAGAGATATACAAACACAGGTGACGTATATAATCAACATTGTGTCATAACCTACATGGGAAAAGCCTCTGAAGAAGGATAGGTATATGTATATGTGTAAAAGAATCACATCTCGCCCACCTAGAAGATTCAAAAATGGTAATCAAAGTTGCTGTGATAAAAAATAAAAATTAAATTAAAAACACGAACAATAAGTAGTGAGACATAAACTTAAGGGGCTTTTCCTGGCACATTCCATTCTAGTTTAAAACCTAGAAAACGATTTCCATTGAGGCTCTGTTGCCCTAGTAACCAGATTTGGTAAAGGAGAAATGCTGCCGCCTTGTGGCCATTTCTCAAAACAGCAGCTTTAAACCCAGTGCTAATGGTCACTTGATATTCAAAATAATTGCAGGCCTGTAAGTGACACCCGCCCTCAAAACAAATCCCTGGGTTGTATGTCGAGCAAAAAACTCAAAAGACGAGCATATTTCCAAACGACGATTTCAAGAGTCATATCTTATGCACACCTTGTCTTCTCTTTCTTTTTCTTTCTTAATTTTTTTTTGTTAAACAAAGGGCATGGAAAATGCTCAACACCAGGAATTAATAAAGCCATGCAAAGCCAGTGTACAAACATTTCCTCAACAAAGCCACAGAATGATCATCAGCAAAAAAAAAAGGTCTACAAAGAATAAACATAGAAGGGATTTTAGAGGACTGCGTCCTCTCTAGTTGCTGGTGGGATGTTACCAGGAACACCCAGTACTGAGAACAGAATGGAGGTTCGTTTAAAGGTAAACATTGAGCCACAATGTGATAGGGTAGGCCGACTATGGGCCTATCACCTGAGTAGACCAGAATCAAAAAGACACAGGCTGGCAATCCTGCACTGAAGCAACATGTACCACAGCCAAGACTTGGAAGAAACCAAAATGTCCATCAAGAGAAAAATGCACCAGGAAGAAGTGGTCCCAGTACACAATGGAATATTAGCCATGGAAAAGAATGAAACAGTGCTTTTGGCACCACCATAGAAGGATCTACAGATAATCCCCCAAATTAAAGAAAGAAACCAAAAGACAGATATCCTATGACATCACTTATAGGTGTTATCAAAAAGTGATACACATGAAATTATTTCCAAGAGAAGGATACGCATGCATTCAGAACACCAAATGACATTTAGCAAAATGGAGAGGTGAAAGGAATACATGAATTAGGATATGGGGGTTAACAGACATGTACTAATACATATGAAATATATAATCTCTATGGAATACCAAGAGAGGTCTACTCAACACTCTGTAATAAACAAAAAGGGAAACGATCCAAAGATGAATAGATCGATACATAGATATAATGAACCAGTTTCTGTACACCTAGAAGACACACAACATTTTTATCAAATTTGCTCTGATAATAAATAAAAATTTAATTTAAAAAACAAACAAGAAGTAAGGAGAAATAAGCCCTTGGAGCTTTGTCCTGGCACATTCCACTCTAATTTGCAGCCCACTAACACAATTTCCACGAAGGCTCTGTTGCCCAAAGACCCAGGGTTGGAAATGTAGAAATGCTGCCGCCTTGTGGCCGTTTCCCGCAAGAGCGGCTTTAAACCCACAGCTAACGGTCACTTAACATTCACAAGGATTCAGGGCTGTAAAGGACACCTGCCCTCAAAAAATGTCCTGCGCTAGGGAATGGCCAAAAAACATTTAAAACTGGCAAAGGTTTCAAGGAGATACTATGAAGAGGTAAGTTTTACTCAGTCTTTTTCCAAAAAAACTAAAATGGATAAAAGCTCAACATCAGGAATTCTTAGACTCATGGAAATCTATTCTACAGAAAGGTTTCATCTCACACAAGTCAACTACCATCAGCAAACTCTCTACAATCAATAAATGCTGAAGGGTTATTAGAGTACTGTGTACCCTCTAGCTTCTGTTGAGATGTAAAGTGGTAACTGCCAATAATGAGAACAGAAAGGAGCTGCGTTTATAAGTAAAAATTGAGCCACCATTCCATCCAGCAGGGCCACTGCTGAGCCTCTCACCTGAGAAGACCAGAGTTGAGAAGACATACGATACAACAGCTGCACCACAGTCATTTCTACAATAGCCAAGACAAGGAAGCAAACAAAACGTCCATCAACAGATGAATGGATAAAGAAGAACAGGTCCATGTACACAATGGACTATTAGCCACGGAAAACAATGAAACACTGCTCTTCGAGGCACCATAGATGAGCCTAGAGATATCCACAGAACATGAGGTAAGTCGGAAAGCAAATGACATATATCCTATTTTATCACTTATAGGCGTTATCTAACAACTGACACAAATGAATATATTTCCACAGAAAAAGACACTCACAGACTTAGAAAACAAACTATGCTTATCTAAAAGTAGAAGTGGGGGGTTGGATAAATTAAGATTAGGATTACCACACGTATACAAATGCATGTTAAATATATGTTTCAAAAAGCCCGACCATATACAAGCGCAGTCTACAGAACACTCTGCAATAATTTACATGGGAAGAGGAACTGTACATGAATATTTATATATATATATATATATATATACATATATACATATATACATATGTAGTGTACAAATGAACCAGTTTGTGTAAACCTATGACAAACAATATTCTAATCATCCACACGATTAAAAAAATTAAAACAATGAATGAGAAATTATGTGACATAAATCTATGGGTGTTTGTCCTGGCACATTCCATTCTAATGTACAACCTGGGAACAAGACTTGCAGAAAGCCTCTGCTGCCCTAGTAACCAGATATGTGAACTGAGAAATGCTGCCGCCTTGTGGCCGTTTTCCACAACAGCGGCTTTAAACCCAGTGCCAATGGTCACTAATTATTCTCCCTCATTGCAGGCCTGTAAATGACACCTGCCCTCAAAAAATATCCTGGGGTCGAAAATTGACGGAAAAATTCAAAACAGGGCAACCTTCCCAGAAGACAGTTACAAGAGGTATATTGTACTCACAGTTTTTTTTCTGTTTTTGTTTAACAGAAATAAAAAAGACGTGGAAAATGCTGAACATTAGGAATTATTAAAGACGTGGAAATCCAAATTACTAAACCCTATCAGCTCTCACCAGTCAGAATGGCCATCAGCAAAACTTCTGCAAACAATAAGTGCTGAAGGGGTTTTGGAGCAATGTGTACCCTCGGTTCAATGTGGGTCATCCTAAGGGCCAGTAATGAAAACAAAAAGAGGTGACTTGAAAAGGTAAAAATTGAGCTACCGTTCAATCAAGCATACCCACAGCTGGGCATATCACCTGTGAGGATGAGAATTAAAAATACACAGGCGGGCAATCCTGCACTCCAGCAATATTTACCATAGCCACCACTTGGAAGTTACAAAAATATCCATCAACAGAGGTATGCACAAAGAAGAAGTGGTCCATGTACACAATGGAATATTACTCCAATAGAGAATATAAATTCAACTTAAAAACAAACATAAGTAAGGAGACATCAGCTTCTGGGGGTTTACCCGGGCACATTCCAATTTAATTATAACCGAGGAACACCACCGGAAGGAAGGTCTGTTTCCTGAGTTACGAGATTGGGAGAAGCAGAAATGCTGCCGCCCTCTGGGCGTTACCTGCAACAGCAGCTTTAAAACCTGTACTAATGGTCACCTCATATGCACAAGTACAGGAGGGCTGTAAAAGAAACCTGCCCTCAAAATGTCTTGAAGGAGGTAATGGCCAAAATACTTCAGAAGGTGGCACATACTTCAAGAAAACTATTTGAAGAGGTAAGCTGTACTCACAGACTGAAGAGAAAAAGGACATGCCTGAAAGCTCAATTTCAAGGGATTATGAGATGCATCCATTTCCAACCACAAAGAGCTATCAGCTCACACCAGTCAGAATGACCATCATCAAAGACTACAAACAATAAATGCAGAAGGGGTTGTGGAGAAGTGCATACCCTCAATTTTAAGTGGGACATTACATGGTAAGAGCCACTAATGAGAACAGAATGGAGGTGCCTTTACAAGGTAAGCATTTTGCTACCATATGATCCAGCTGGCACACTCCCGGGCCTATAAATTAAGAAGACAGAATTGGATAGACACGGGCAGGCAAATGTGCATTGCAGCGGTATTACAATAACCGAGACATGGAAGCAACCAAAAACTCCATCAACAGATGAGTGGACAAAGAAGAACTGGTACATATACAGGTGGAATATTATCCAAGGAAAAAAATGACACAATGCCATTTGCAGCACCATAGGTGAGTCCAGAGGCAATCACGCAACTTGTAGTAAGTCAGAAAGCGAAAGACACATATCCTATATTACCACTTATAGGTGTTACCTAAAAATTGATACCAGTGAAGATATTTCCACAGAGAAAGGCAATAACAGATTCATTAAACAGACTTAAGGTTCACCAATGGAAAGGTGTGAGGACCGTATACATCGGGATATTGGGGTTAACAGAGATATACAAACACAGGTGACGTATATAATCAACATTGTGTCATAACCTACATGGGAAAAGGCTCTGAAGAAGGATAGGTATATGTATATGTGTAAAAGAATCACATCTCGCCCACCTAGAAGATTCAAAAATGGTAATCAAAGTTGCTGTGATAAAAAATAAAAATTAAATTAAAAACACGAACAATAAGTAGTGAGACATAAACTTAAGGGGCTTTTCCTGGCACATTCCATTCTAGTTTAAAACCTAGAAAACGATTTCCATTGAGGCTCTGTTGCCCTAGTAACCAGATTTGGTAAAGGAGAAATGCTGCCGCCTTGTGGCCATTTCTCAAAACAGCAGCTTTAAACCCAGTGCTAATGGTCACTTGATATTCAAAATAATTGCAGGCCTGTAAGTGACACCCGCCCTCAAAACAAATCCCTGGGTTGTATGTCGAGCAAAAAACTCAAAAGACGAGCATATTTCCAAACGACGATTTCAAGAGTCATATCTTATGCACACCTTGTCTTCTCTTTCTTTTTCTTTCTTAATTTTTTTTTGTTAAACAAAGGGCATGGAAAATGCTCAACACCAGGAATTAATAAAGCCATGCAAATCCAGTGTACAAACATTTCCTCAACAAAGCCACAGAATGATCATCAGCAAAAAAAAAAGGTCTACAAAGAATAAACATAGAAGGGATTTTAGAGGACTGCGTCCTCTCTAGTTGCTGGTGGGATGTTACCAGGAACACCCAGTACTGAGAACAGAATGGAGGTTCGTTTAAAGGTAAACATTGAGCCACAATGTGATAGGGTAGGCCGACTATGGGCCTATCACCTGAGTAGACCAGAATCAAAAAGACACAGGCTGGCAATCCTGCACTGAAGCAACATGTACCACAGCCAAGACTTGGAAGAAACCAAAATGTCCATCAAGAGAAAAATGCACCAGGAAGAAGTGGTCCCAGTACACAATGGAATATTAGCCATGGAAAAGAATGAAACAGTGCTTTTGGCACCACCATAGAAGGATCTACAGATAATCCCCCAAATTAAAGAAAGAAACCAAAAGACAGATATCCTATGACATCACTTATAGGTGTTATCAAAAAGTGATACACATGAAATTATTTCCAAGAGAAGGATACGCATGCATTCAGAACACCAAATGACATTTAGCAAAATGGAGAGGTGAAAGGAATACATGAATTAGGATATGGGGGTTAACAGACATGTACTAATACATATGAAATATATAATCTCTATGGAATACCAAGAGAGGTCTACTCAACACTCTGTAATAAACAAAAAGGGAAACGATCCAAAGATGAATAGATCGATACATAGATATAATGAACCAGTTTCTGTACACCTAGAAGACACACAACATTTTTATCAAATTTGCTCTGATAATAAATAAAAATTTAATTTAAAAAACAAACAAGAAGTAAGGAGAAATAAGCCCTTGGAGCTTTGTCCTGGCACATTCCACTCTAATTTGCAGCCCACTAACACAATTTCCACGAAGGCTCTGTTGCCCAAAGACCCAGGGTTGGAAATGTAGAAATGCTGCCGCCTTGTGGCCGTTTCCCGCAAGAGCGGCTTTAAACCCACAGCTAACGGTCACTTAACATTCACAAGGATTCAGGGCTGTAAAGGACACCTGCCCTCAAAAAATGTCCTGCGCTAGGGAATGGCCAAAAAACATTTAAAACTGGCAAAGGTTTCAAGGAGATACTATGAAGAGGTAAGTTTTACTCAGTCTTTTTCCAAAAAAACTAAAATGGATAAAAGCTCAACATCAGGAATTCTTAGACTCATGGAAATCTATTCTACAGAAAGGTTTCATCTCACACAAGTCAACTACCATCAGCAAACTCTCTACAATCAATAAATGCTGAAGGGTTATTAGAGTACTGTGTACCCTCTAGCTTCTGTTGAGATGTAAAGTGGTAACTGCCAATAATGAGAACAGAAAGGAGCTGCGTTTATAAGTAAAAATTGAGCCACCATTCCATCCAGCAGGGCCACTGCTGAGCCTCTCACCTGAGAAGACCAGAGTTGAGAAGACATACGATACAACAGCTGCACCACAGTCATTTCTACAATAGCCAAGACAAGGAAGCAAACAAAACGTCCATCAACAGATGAATGGATAAAGAAGAACAGGTCCATGTACACAATGGACTATTAGCCACGGAAAACAATGAAACACTGCTCTTCGAGGCACCATAGATGAGCCTAGAGATATCCACAGAACATGAGGTAAGTCGGAAAGCAAATGACATATATCCTATTTTATCACTTATAGGCGTTATCTAACAACTGACACAAATGAATATATTTCCACAGAAAAAGACACTCACAGACTTAGAAAACAAACTATGCTTATCTAAAAGTAGAAGTGGGGGGTTGGATAAATTAAGATTAGGATTACCACACGTATACAAATGCATGTTAAATATATGTTTCAAAAAGCCCGACCATATACAAGCGCAGTCTACAGAACACTCTGCAATAATTTACATGGGAAGAGGAACTGTACATGAATATTTATATATATATATATATATATACATATATACATATATACATATGTAGTGTACAAATGAACCAGTTTGTGTAAACCTACGACAAACAATATTCTAATCATCCACACGATTAAAAAAATTAAAACAATGAACGAGAAATTATGTGACATAAATCTATGGGTGTTTGTCCTGGCACATTCCATTCTAATGTACAACCTGGGAACAAGACTTGCAGAAAGCCTCTGCTGCCCTAGTAACCAGATATGTGAACTGAGAAATGCTGCCGCCTTGTGGCCGTTTTCCACAACAGCGGCTTTAAACCCAGTGCCAATGGTCACTAATTATTCTCCCTCATTGCAGGCCTGTAAATGACACCTGCCCTCAAAAAATATCCTGGGGTCGAAAATTGACGGAAAAATTCAAAACAGGGCAACCTTCCCAGAAGACAGTTACAAGAGGTATATTGTACTCACAGTTTTTTTTCTGTTTTTGTTTAACAGAAATAAAAAAGACGTGGAAAATGCTGAACATTAGGAATTATTAAAGACGTGGAAATCCAAATTACTAAACCCTATCAGCTCTCACCAGTCAGAATGGCCATCAGCAAAACTTCTGCAAACAATAAGTGCTGAAGGGGTTTTGGAGCAATGTGTACCCTCGGTTCAATGTGGGTCATCCTAAGGGCCAGTAATGAAAACAAAAAGAGGTGACTTGAAAAGGTAAAAATTGAGCTACCGTTCAATCAAGCATACCCACAGCTGGGCATATCACCTGTGAGGATGAGAATTAAAAATACACAGGCGGGCAATCCTGCACTCCAGCAATATTTACCATAGCCACCACTTGGAAGTTACAAAAATATCCATCAACAGAGGTATGCACAAAGAAGAAGTGGTCCATGTACACAATGGAATATTACTCCAATAGAGAATATAAATTCAACTTAAAAACAAACATAAGTAAGGAGACATCAGCTTCTGGGGGTTTACCCGGGCACATTCCAATTTAATTATAACCGAGGAACACCACCGGAAGGAAGGTCTGTTTCCTGAGTTACGAGATTGGGAGAAGCAGAAATGCTGCCGCCCTCTGGGCGTTACCTGCAACAGCAGCTTTAAAACCTGTACTAATGGTCACCTCATATGCACAAGTACAGGAGGGCTGTAAAAGAAACCTGCCCTCAAAATGTCTTGAAGGAGGTAATGGCCAAAATACTTCAGAAGGTGGCACATACTTCAAGAAAACTATTTGAAGAGGTAAGCTGTACTCACAGACTGAAGAGAAAAAGGACATGCCTGAAAGCTCAATTTCAAGGGATTATGAGATGCATCCATTTCCAACCACAAAGAGCTATCAGCTCACACCAGTCAGAATGACCATCATCAAAGACTACAAACAATAAATGCAGAAGGGGTTGTGGAGAAGTGCATACCCTCAATTTTAAGTGGGACATTACATGGTAAGAGCCACTAATGAGAACAGAATGGAGGTGCCTTTACAAGGTAAGCATTTTGCTACCATATGATCCAGCTGGCACACTCCCGGGCCTATAAATTAAGAAGACAGAATTGGATAGACACGGGCAGGCAAATGTGCATTGCAGCGGTATTACAATAACCGAGACATGGAAGCAACCAAAAACTCCATCAACAGATGAGTGGACAAAGAAGAACTGGTACATATACAGGTGGAATATTATCCAAGGAAAAAAATGACACAATGCCATTTGCAGCACCATAGGTGAGTCCAGAGGCAATCACGCAACTTGTAGTAAGTCAGAAAGCGAAAGACACATATCCTATATTACCACTTATAGGTGTTACCTAAAAATTGATACCAGTGAAGATATTTCCACAGAGAAAGGCAATAACAGATTCATTAAACAGACTTAAGGTTCACCAATGGAAAGGTGTGAGGACCGTATACATCGGGATATTGGGGTTAACAGAGATATACAAACACAGGTGACGTATATAATCAACATTGTGTCATAACCTACATGGGAAAAGGCTCTGAAGAAGGATAGGTATATGTATATGTGTAAAAGAATCACATCTCGCCCACCTAGAAGATTCAAAAATGGTAATCAAAGTTGCTGTGATAAAAAATAAAAATTAAATTAAAAACACGAACAATAAGTAGTGAGACATAAACTTAAGGGGCTTTTCCTGGCACATTCCATTCTAGTTTAAAACCTAGAAAACGATTTCCATTGAGGCTCTGTTGCCCTAGTAACCAGATTTGGTAAAGGAGAAATGCTGCCGCCTTGTGGCCATTTCTCAAAACAGCAGCTTTAAACCCAGTGCTAATGGTCACTTGATATTCAAAATAATTGCAGGCCTGTAAGTGACACCCGCCCTCAAAACAAATCCCTGGGTTGTATGTCGAGCAAAAAACTCAAAAGACGAGCATATTTCCAAACGATGATTTCAAGAGTCATATCTTATGCACACCTTGTCTTCTCTTTCTTTTTCTTTCTTAATTTTTTTTTGTTAAACAAAGGGCATGGAAAATGCTCAACACCAGGAATTAATAAAGCCATGCAAATCCAGTGTACAAACATTTCCTCAACAAAGCCACAGAATGATCATCAGCAAAAAAAAAGGTCTACAAAGAATAAACATAGAAGGGATTTTAGAGGACTGCGTCCTCTCTAGTTGCTGGTGGGATGTTACCAGGAACACCCAGTACTGAGAACAGAATGGAGGTTCGTTTAAAGGTAAACATTGAGCCACAATGTGATAGGGTAGGCCGACTATGGGCCTATCACCTGAGTAGACCAGAATCAAAAAGACACAGGCTGGCAATCCTGCACTGAAGCAACATGTACCACAGCCAAGACTTGGAAGAAACCAAAATGTCCATCAAGAGAAAAATGCACCAGGAAGAAGTGGTCCCAGTACACAATGGAATATTAGCCATGGAAAAGAATGAAACAGTGCTTTTGGCACCACCATAGAAGGATCTACAGATAATCCCCCAAATTAAAGAAAGAAACCAAAAGACAGATATCCTATGACATCACTTATAGGTGTTATCAAAAAGTGATACACATGAAATTATTTCCAAGAGAAGGATACGCATGCATTCAGAACACCAAATGACATTTAGCAAAATGGAGAGGTGAAAGGAATACATGAATTAGGATATGGGGGTTAACAGACATGTACTAATACATATGAAATATATAATCTCTATGGAATACCAAGAGAGGTCTACTCAACACTCTGTAATAAACAAAAAGGGAAACGATCCAAAGATGAATAGATCGATACATAGATATAATGAACCAGTTTCTGTACACCTAGAAGACACACAACATTTTTATCAAATTTGCTCTGATAATAAATAAAAATTTAATTTAAAAAACAAACAAGAAGTAAGGAGAAATAAGCCCTTGGAGCTTTGTCCTGGCACATTCCACTCTAATTTGCAGCCCACTAACACAATTTCCACGAAGGCTCTGTTGCCCAAAGACCCAGGGTTGGAAATGTAGAAATGCTGCCGCCTTGTGGCCGTTTCCCGCAAGAGCGGCTTTAAACCCACAGCTAACGGTCACTTAACATTCACAAGGATTCAGGGCTGTAAAGGACACCTGCCCTCAAAAAATGTCCTGCGCTAGGGAATGGCCAAAAAACATTTAAAACTGGCAAAGGTTTCAAGGAGATACTATGAAGAGGTAAGTTTTACTCAGTCTTTTTCCAAAAAAACTAAAATGGATAAAAGCTCAACATCAGGAATTCTTAGACTCATGGAAATCTATTCTACAGAAAGGTTTCATCTCACACAAGTCAACTACCATCAGCAAACTCTCTACAATCAATAAATGCTGAAGGGTTATTAGAGTACTGTGTACCCTCTAGCTTCTGTTGAGATGTAAAGTGGTAACTGCCAATAATGAGAACAGAAAGGAGCTGCGTTTATAAGTAAAAATTGAGCCACCATTCCATCCAGCAGGGCCACTGCTGAGCCTCTCACCTGAGAAGACCAGAGTTGAGAAGACATACGATACAACAGCTGCACCACAGTCATTTCTACAATAGCCAAGACAAGGAAGCAAACAAAACGTCCATCAACAGATGAATGGATAAAGAAGAACAGGTCCATGTACACAATGGACTATTAGCCACGGAAAACAATGAAACACTGCTCTTCGAGGCACCATAGATGAGCCTAGAGATATCCACAGAACATGAGGTAAGTCGGAAAGCAAATGACATATATCCTATTTTATCACTTATAGGCGTTATCTAACAACTGACACAAATGAATATATTTCCACAGAAAAAGACACTCACAGACTTAGAAAACAAACTATGCTTATCTAAAAGTAGAAGTGGGGGTTGGATAAATTAAGATTAGGATTACCACACGTATACAAATGCATGTTAAATATATGTTTCAAAAAGCCCGACCATATACAAGCGCAGTCTACAGAACACTCTGCAATAATTTACATGGGAAGAGGAACTGTACATGAATATTTATATATATATATATATATACATATATACATATATACATATGTAGTGTACAAATGAACCAGTTTGTGTAAACCTACGACAAACAATATTCTAATCATCCACACGATTAAAAAAATTAAAACAATGAATGAGAAATTATGTGACATAAATCTATGGGTGTTTGTCCTGGCACATTCCATTCTAATGTACAACCTGGGAACAAGACTTGCAGAAAGCCTCTGCTGCCCTAGTAACCAGATATGTGAACTGAGAAATGCTGCCGCCTTGTGGCCGTTTTCCACAACAGCGGCTTTAAACCCAGTGCCAATGGTCACTAATTATTCTCCCTCATTGCAGGCCTGTAAATGACACCTGCCCTCAAAAAATATCCTGGGGTCGAAAATTGACGGAAAAATTCAAAACAGGGCAACCTTCCCAGAAGACAGTTACAAGAGGTATATTGTACTCACAGTTTTTTTTCTGTTTTTGTTTAACAGAAATAAAAAAGACGTGGAAAATGCTGAACATTAGGAATTATTAAAGACGTGGAAATCCAAATTACTAAACCCTATCAGCTCTCACCAGTCAGAATGGCCATCAGCAAAACTTCTGCAAACAATAAGTGCTGAAGGGGTTTTGGAGCAATGTGTACCCTCAGTTCAATGTGGGTCATCCTAAGGGCCAGTAATGAAAACAAAAAGAGGTGACTTGAAAAGGTAAAAATTGAGCTACCGTTCAATCAAGCATACCCACAGCTGGGCATATCACCTGTGAGGATGAGAATTAAAAATACACAGGCGGGCAATCCTGCACTCCAGCAATATTTACCATAGCCACCACTTGGAAGTTACAAAAATATCCATCAACAGAGGTATGCACAAAGAAGAAGTGGTCCATGTACACAATGGAATATTACTCCAATAGAGAATATAAATTCAACTTAAAAACAAACATAAGTAAGGAGACATCAGCTTCTGGGGGTTTACCCGGGCACATTCCAATTTAATTATAACCGAGGAACACCACCGGAAGGAAGGTCTGTTTCCTGAGTTACGAGATTGGGAGAAGCAGAAATGCTGCCGCCCTCTGGGCGTTACCTGCAACAGCAGCTTTAAAACCTGTACTAATGGTCACCTCATATGCACAAGTACAGGAGGGCTGTAAAAGAAACCTGCCCTCAAAATGTCTTGAAGGAGGTAATGGCCAAAATACTTCAGAAGGTGGCACATACTTCAAGAAAACTATTTGAAGAGGTAAGCTGTACTCACAGACTGAAGAGAAAAAGGACATGCCTGAAAGCTCAATTTCAAGGGATTATGAGATGCATCCATTTCCAACCACAAAGAGCTATCAGCTCACACCAGTCAGAATGACCATCATCAAAGACTACAAACAATAAATGCAGAAGGGGTTGTGGAGAAGTGCATACCCTCAATTTTAAGTGGGACATTACATGGTAAGAGCCACTAATGAGAACAGAATGGAGGTGCCTTTACAAGGTAAGCATTTTGCTACCATATGATCCAGCTGGCACACTCCCGGGCCTATAAATTAAGAAGACAGAATTGGATAGACACGGGCAGGCAAATGTGCATTGCAGCGGTATTACAATAACCGAGACATGGAAGCAACCAAAAACTCCATCAACAGATGAGTGGACAAAGAAGAACTGGTACATATACAGGTGGAATATTATCCAAGGAAAAAAATGACACAATGCCATTTGCAGCACCATAGGTGAGTCCAGAGGCAATCACGCAACTTGTAGTAAGTCAGAAAGCGAAAGACACATATCCTATATTACCACTTATAGGTGTTACCTAAAAATTGATACCAGTGAAGATATTTCCACAGAGAAAGGCAATAACAGATTCATTAAACAGACTTAAGGTTCACCAATGGAAAGGTGTGAGGACCGTATACATCGGGATATTGGGGTTAACAGAGATATACAAACACAGGTGACGTATATAATCAACATTGTGTCATAACCTACATGGGAAAAGCCTCTGAAGAAGGATAGGTATATGTATATGTGTAAAAGAATCACATCTCGCCCACCTAGAAGATTCAAAAATGGTAATCAAAGTTGCTGTGATAAAAAATAAAAATTAAATTAAAAACACGAACAATAAGTAGTGAGACATAAACTTAAGGGGCTTTTCCTGGCACATTCCATTCTAGTTTAAAACCTAGAAAACGATTTCCATTGAGGCTCTGTTGCCCTAGTAACCAGATTTGGTAAAGGAGAAATGCTGCCGCCTTGTGGCCATTTCTCAAAACAGCAGCTTTAAACCCAGTGCTAATGGTCACTTGATATTCAAAATAATTGCAGGCCTGTAAGTGACACCCGCCCTCAAAACAAATCCCTGGGTTGTATGTCGAGCAAAAAACTCAAAAGACGAGCATATTTCCAAACGACGATTTCAAGAGTCATATCTTATGCACACCTTGTCTTCTCTTTCTTTTTCTTTCTTAATTTTTTTTTGTTAAACAAAGGGCATGGAAAATGCTCAACACCAGGAATTAATAAAGCCATGCAAAGCCAGTGTACAAACATTTCCTCAACAAAGCCACAGAATGATCATCAGCAAAAAAAAAAGGTCTACAAAGAATAAACATAGAAGGGATTTTAGAGGACTGCGTCCTCTCTAGTTGCTGGTGGGATGTTACCAGGAACACCCAGTACTGAGAACAGAATGGAGGTTCGTTTAAAGGTAAACATTGAGCCACAATGTGATAGGGTAGGCCGACTATGGGCCTATCACCTGAGTAGACCAGAATCAAAAAGACACAGGCTGGCAATCCTGCACTGAAGCAACATGTACCACAGCCAAGACTTGGAAGAAACCAAAATGTCCATCAAGAGAAAAATGCACCAGGAAGAAGTGGTCCCAGTACACAATGGAATATTAGCCATGGAAAAGAATGAAACAGTGCTTTTGGCACCACCATAGAAGGATCTACAGATAATCACCCAAATTAAAGAAAGAAACCAAAAGACAGATATCCTATGACATCACTTATAGGTGTTATCAAAAAGTGATACACATGAAATTATTTCCAAGAGAAGGATACGCATGCATTCAGAACACCAAATGACATTTAGCAAAATGGAGAGGTGAAAGGAATACATGAATTAGGATATGGGGGTTAACAGACATGTACTAATACATATGAAATATATAATCTCTATGGAATACCAAGAGAGGTCTACTCAACACTCTGTAATAAACAAAAAGGGAAACGATCCAAAGATGAATAGATCGATACATAGATATAATGAACCAGTTTCTGTACACCTAGAAGACACACAACATTTTTATCAAATTTGCTCTGATAATAAATAAAAATTTAATTTAAAAAACAAACAAGAAGTAAGGAGAAATAAGCCCTTGGAGCTTTGTCCTGGCACATTCCACTCTAATTTGCAGCCCACTAACACAATTTCCACGAAGGCTCTGTTGCCCAAAGACCCAGGGTTGGAAATGTAGAAATGCTGCCGCCTTGTGGCCGTTTCCCGCAAGAGCGGCTTTAAACCCACAGCTAACGGTCACTTAACATTCACAAGGATTCAGGGCTGTAAAGGACACCTGCCCTCAAAAAATGTCCTGCGCTAGGGAATGGCCAAAAAACATTTAAAACTGGCAAAGGTTTCAAGGAGATACTATGAAGAGGTAAGTTTTACTCAGTCTTTTTCCAAAAAAACTAAAATGGATAAAAGCTCAACATCAGGAATTCTTAGACTCATGGAAATCTATTCTACAGAAAGGTTTCATCTCACACAAGTCAACTACCATCAGCAAACTCTCTACAATCAATAAATGCTGAAGGGTTATTAGAGTACTGTGTACCCTCTAGCTTCTGTTGAGATGTAAAGTGGTAACTGCCAATAATGAGAACAGAAAGGAGCTGCGTTTATAAGTAAAAATTGAGCCACCATTCCATCCAGCAGGGCCACTGCTGAGCCTCTCACCTGAGAAGACCAGAGTTGAGAAGACATACGATACAACAGCTGCACCACAGTCATTTCTACAATAGCCAAGACAAGGAAGCAAACAAAACGTCCATCAACAGATGAATGGATAAAGAAGAACAGGTCCATGTACACAATGGACTATTAGCCACGGAAAACAATGAAACACTGCTCTTCGAGGCACCATAGATGAGCCTAGAGATATCCACAGAACATGAGGTAAGTCGGAAAGCAAATGACATATATCCTATTTTATCACTTATAGGCGTTATCTAACAACTGACACAAATGAATATATTTCCACAGAAAAAGACACTCACAGACTTAGAAAACAAACTATGCTTATCTAAAAGTAGAAGTGGGGGGTTGGATAAATTAAGATTAGGATTACCACACGTATACAAATGCATGTTAAATATATGTTTCAAAAAGCCCGACCATATACAAGCGCAGTCTACAGAACACTCTGCAATAATTTACATGGGAAGAGGAACTGTACATGAATATTTATATATATATATATATATATACATATATACATATATACATATGTAGTGTACAAATGAACCAGATTGTGTAAACCTACGACAAACAATATTCTAATCATCCACACGATTAAAAAAATTAAAACAATGAACGAGAAATTATGTGACATAAATCTATGGGTGTTTGTCCTGGCACATTCCATTCTAATGTACAACCTGGGAACAAGACTTGCAGAAAGCCTCTGCTGCCCTAGTAACCAGATATGTGAACTGAGAAATGCTGCCGCCTTGTGGCCGTTTTCCACAACAGCGGCTTTAAACCCAGTGCCAATGGTCACTAATTATTCTCCCTCATTGCAGGCCTGTAAATGACACCTGCCCTCAAAAAATATCCTGGGGTCGAAAATTGACGGAAAAATTCAAAACAGGGCAACCTTCCCAGAAGACAGTTACAAGAGGTATATTGTACTCACAGTTTTTTTTCTGTTTTTGTTTAACAGAAATAAAAAAGACGTGGAAAATGCTGAACATTAGGAATTATTAAAGACGTGGAAATCCAAATTACTAAACCCTATCAGCTCTCACCAGTCAGAATGGCCATCAGCAAAACTTCTGCAAACAATAAGTGCTGAAGGGGTTTTGGAGCAATGTGTACCCTCGGTTCAATGTGGGTCATCCTAAGGGCCAGTAATGAAAACAAAAAGAGGTGACTTGAAAAGGTAAAAATTGAGCTACCGTTCAATCAAGCATACCCACAGCTGGGCATATCACCTGTGAGGATGAGAATTAAAAATACACAGGCGGGCAATCCTGCACTCCAGCAATATTTACCATAGCCACCACTTGGAAGTTACAAAAATATCCATCAACAGAGGTATGCACAAAGAAGAAGTGGTCCATGTACACAATGGAATATTACTCCAATAGAGAATATAAATTCAACTTAAAAACAAACATAAGTAAGGAGACATCAGCTTCTGGGGGTTTACCCGGGCACATTCCAATTTAATTATAACCGAGGAACACCACCGGAAGGAAGGTCTGTTTCCTGAGTTACGAGATTGGGAGAAGCAGAAATGCTGCCGCCCTCTGGGCGTTACCTGCAACAGCAGCTTTAAAACCTGTACTAATGGTCACCTCATATGCACAAGTACAGGAGGGCTGTAAAAGAAACCTGCCCTCAAAATGTCTTGAAGGAGGTAATGGCCAAAATACTTCAGAAGGTGGCACATACTTCAAGAAAACTATTTGAAGAGGTAAGCTGTACTCACAGACTGAAGAGAAAAAGGACATGCCTGAAAGCTCAATTTCAAGGGATTATGAGATGCATCCATTTCCAACCACAAAGAGCTATCAGCTCACACCAGTCAGAATGACCATCATCAAAGACTACAAACAATAAATGCAGAAGGGGTTGTGGAGAAGTGCATACCCTCAATTTTAAGTGGGACATTACATGGTAAGAGCCACTAATGAGAACAGAATGGAGGTGCCTTTACAAGGTAAGCATTTTGCTACCATATGATCCAGCTGGCACACTCCCGGGCCTATAAATTAAGAAGACAGAATTGGATAGACACGGGCAGGCAAATGTGCATTGCAGCGGTATTACAATAACCGAGACATGGAAGCAACCAAAAACTCCATCAACAGATGAGTGGACAAAGAAGAACTGGTACATATACAGGTGGAATATTATCCAAGGAAAAAAATGACACAATGCCATTTGCAGCACCATAGGTGAGTCCAGAGGCAATCACGCAACTTGTAGTAAGTCAGAAAGCGAAAGACACATATCCTATATTACCACTTATAGGTGTTACCTAAAAATTGATACCAGTGAAGATATTTCCACAGAGAAAGGCAATAACAGATTCATTAAACAGACTTAAGGTTCACCAATGGAAAGGTGTGAGGACCGTATACATCGGGATATTGGGGTTAACAGAGATATACAAACACAGGTGACGTATATAATCAACATTGTGTCATAACCTACATGGGAAAAGGCTCTGAAGAAGGATAGGTATATGTATATGTGTAAAAGAATCACATCTCGCCCACCTAGAAGATTCAAAAATGGTAATCAAAGTTGCTGTGATAAAAAATAAAAATTAAATTAAAAACACGAACAATAAGTAGTGAGACATAAACTTAAGGGGCTTTTCCTGGCACATTCCATTCTAGTTTAAAACCTAGAAAACGATTTCCATTGAGGCTCTGTTGCCCTAGTAACCAGATTTGGTAAAGGAGAAATGCTGCCGCCTTGTGGCCATTTCTCAAAACAGCAGCTTTAAACCCAGTGCTAATGGTCACTTGATATTCAAAATAATTGCAGGCCTGTAAGTGACACCCGCCCTCAAAACAAATCCCTGGGTTGTATGTCGAGCAAAAAACTCAAAAGACGAGCATATTTCCAAACGACGATTTCAAGAGTCATATCTTATGCACACCTTGTCTTCTCTTTCTTTTTCTTTCTTAATTTTTTTTTGTTAAACAAAGGGCATGGAAAATGCTCAACACCAGGAATTAATAAAGCCATGCAAAGCCAGTGTACAAACATTTCCTCAACAAAGCCACAGAATGATCATCAGCAAAAAAAAAAGGTCTACAAAGAATAAACATAGAAGGGATTTTAGAGGACTGCGTCCTCTCTAGTTGCTGGTGGGATGTTACCAGGAACACCCAGTACTGAGAACAGAATGGAGGTTCGTTTAAAGGTAAACATTGAGCCACAATGTGATAGGGTAGGCCGACTATGGGCCTATCACCTGAGTAGACCAGAATCAAAAAGACACAGGCTGGCAATCCTGCACTGAAGCAACATGTACCACAGCCAAGACTTGGAAGAAACCAAAATGTCCATCAAGAGAAAAATGCACCAGGAAGAAGTGGTCCCAGTACACAATGGAATATTAGCCATGGAAAAGAATGAAACAGTGCTTTTGGCACCACCATAGAAGGATCTACAGATAATCCCCCAAATTAAAGAAAGAAACCAAAAGACAGATATCCTATGACATCACTTATAGGTGTTATCAAAAAGTGATACACATGAAATTATTTCCAAGAGAAGGATACGCATGCATTCAGAACACCAAATGACATTTAGCAAAATGGAGAGGTGAAAGGAATACATGAATTAGGATATGGGGGTTAACAGACATGTACTAATACATATGAAATATATAATCTCTATGGAATACCAAGAGAGGTCTACTCAACACTCTGTAATAAACAAAAAGGGAAACGATCCAAAGATGAATAGATCGATACATAGATATAATGAACCAGTTTCTGTACACCTAGAAGACACACAACATTTTTATCAAATTTGCTCTGATAATAAATAAAAATTTAATTTAAAAAACAAACAAGAAGTAAGGAGAAATAAGCCCTTGGAGCTTTGTCCTGGCACATTCCACTCTAATTTGCAGCCCACTAACACAATTTCCACGAAGGCTCTGTTGCCCAAAGACCCAGGGTTGGAAATGTAGAAATGCTGCCGCCTTGTGGCCGTTTCCCGCAAGAGCGGCTTTAAACCCACAGCTAACGGTCACTTAACATTCACAAGGATTCAGGGCTGTAAAGGACACCTGCCCTCAAAAAATGTCCTGCGCTAGGGAATGGCCAAAAAACATTTAAAACTGGCAAAGGTTTCAAGGAGATACTATGAAGAGGTAAGTTTTACTCAGTCTTTTTCCAAAAAAACTAAAATGGATAAAAGCTCAACATCAGGAATTCTTAGACTCATGGAAATCTATTCTACAGAAAGGTTTCATCTCACACAAGTCAACTACCATCAGCAAACTCTCTACAATCAATAAATGCTGAAGGGTTATTAGAGTACTGTGTACCCTCTAGCTTCTGTTGAGATGTAAAGTGGTAACTGCCAATAATGAGAACAGAAAGGAGCTGCGTTTATAAGTAAAAATTGAGCCACCATTCCATCCAGCAGGGCCACTGCTGAGCCTCTCACCTGAGAAGACCAGAGTTGAGAAGACATACGATACAACAGCTGCACCACAGTCATTTCTACAATAGCCAAGACAAGGAAGCAAACAAAACGTCCATCAACAGATGAATGGATAAAGAAGAACAGGTCCATGTACACAATGGACTATTAGCCACGGAAAACAATGAAACACTGCTCTTCGAGGCACCATAGATGAGCCTAGAGATATCCACAGAACATGAGGTAAGTCGGAAAGCAAATGACATATATCCTATTTTATCACTTATAGGCGTTATCTAACAACTGACACAAATGAATATATTTCCACAGAAAAAGACACTCACAGACTTAGAAAACAAACTATGCTTATCTAAAAGTAGAAGTGGGGGGTTGGATAAATTAAGATTAGGATTACCACACGTATACAAATGCATGTTAAATATATGTTTCAAAAAGCCCGACCATATACAAGCGCAGTCTACAGAACACTCTGCAATAATTTACATGGGAAGAGGAACTGTACATGAATATTTATATATATATATATATATATACATATATACATATATACATATGTAGTGTACAAATGAACCAGATTGTGTAAACCTACGACAAACAATATTCTAATCATCCACCCGATTAAAAAAATTAAAACAATGAACGAGAAATTATGTGACATAAATCTATGGGTGTTTGTCCTGGCACATTCCATTCTAATGTACAACCTGGGAACAAGACTTGCAGAAAGCCTCTGCTGCCCTAGTAACCAGATATGTGAACTGAGAAATGCTGCCGCCTTGTGGCCGTTTTCCACAACAGCGGCTTTAAACCCAGTGCCAATGGTCACTAATTATTCTCCCTCATTGCAGGCCTGTAAATGACACCTGCCCTCAAAAAATATCCTGGGGTCGAAAATTGACGGAAAAATTCAAAACAGGGCAACCTTCCCAGAAGACAGTTACAAGAGGTATATTGTACTCACAGTTTTTTTTCTGTTTTTGTTTAACAGAAATAAAAAAGACGTGGAAAATGCTGAACATTAGGAATTATTAAAGACGTGGAAATCCAAATTACTAAACCCTATCAGCTCTCACCAGTCAGAATGGCCATCAGCAAAACTTCTGCAAACAATAAGTGCTGAAGGGGTTTTGGAGCAATGTGTACCCTCGGTTCAATGTGGGTCATCGTAAGGGCCAGTAATGAAAACAAAAAGAGGTGACTTGAAAAGGTAAAAATTGAGCTACCGTTCAATCAAGCATACCCACAGCTGGGCATATCACCTGTGAGGATGAGAATTAAAAATACACAGGCGGGCAATCCTGCACTCCAGCAATATTTACCATAGCCACCACTTGGAAGTTACAAAAATATCCATCAACAGAGGTATGCACAAAGAAGAAGTGGTCCATGTACACAATGGAATATTACTCCAATAGAGAATATAAATTCAACTTAAAAACAAACATAAGTAAGGAGACATCAGCTTCTGGGGGTTTACCCGGGCACATTCCAATTTAATTATAACCGAGGAACACCACCGGAAGGAAGGTCTGTTTCCTGAGTTACGAGATTGGGAGAAGCAGAAATGCTGCCGCCCTCTGGGCGTTACCTGCAACAGCAGCTTTAAAACCTGTACTAATGGTCACCTCATATGCACAAGTACAGGAGGGCTGTAAAAGAAACCTGCCCTCAAAATGTCTTGAAGGAGGTAATGGCCAAAATACTTCAGAAGGTGGCACATACTTCAAGAAAACTATTTGAAGAGGTAAGCTGTACTCACAGACTGAAGAGAAAAAGGACATGCCTGAAAGCTCAATTTCAAGGGATTATGAGATGCATCCATTTCCAACCACAAAGAGCTATCAGCTCACACCAGTCAGAATGACCATCATCAAAGACTACAAACAATAAATGCAGAAGGGGTTGTGGAGAAGTGCATACCCTCAATTTTAAGTGGGACATTACATGGTAAGAGCCACTAATGAGAACAGAATGGAGGTGCCTTTACAAGGTAAGCATTTTGCTACCATATGATCCAGCTGGCACACTCCCGGGCCTATAAATTAAGAAGACAGAATTGGATAGACACGGGCAGGCAAATGTGCATTGCAGCGGTATTACAATAACCGAGACATGGAAGCAACCAAAAACTCCATCAACAGATGAGTGGACAAAGAAGAACTGGTACATATACAGGTGGAATATTATCCAAGGAAAAAAATGACACAATGCCATTTGCAGCACCATAGGTGAGTCCAGAGGCAATCACGCAACTTGTAGTAAGTCAGAAAGCGAAAGACACATATCCTATATTACCACTTATAGGTGTTACCTAAAAATTGATACCAGTGAAGATATTTCCACAGAGAAAGGCAATAACAGATTCATTAAACAGACTTAAGGTTCACCAATGGAAAGGTGTGAGGACCGTATACATCGGGATATTGGGGTTAACAGAGATATACAAACACAGGTGACGTATATAATCAACATTGTGTCATAACCTACATGGGAAAAGGCTCTGAAGAAGGATAGGTATATGTATATGTGTAAAAGAATCACATCTCGCCCACCTAGAAGATTCAAAAATGGTAATCAAAGTTGCTGTGATAAAAAATAAAAATTAAATTAAAAACACGAACAATAAGTAGTGAGACATAAACTTAAGGGGCTTTTCCTGGCACATTCCATTCTAGTTTAAAACCTAGAAAACGATTTCCATTGAGGCTCTGTTGCCCTAGTAACCAGATTTGGTAAAGGAGAAATGCTGCCGCCTTGTGGCCATTTCTCAAAACAGCAGCTTTAAACCCAGTGCTAATGGTCACTTGATATTCAAAATAATTGCAGGCCTGTAAGTGACACCCGCCCTCAAAACAAATCCCTGGGTTGTATGTCGAGCAAAAAACTCAAAAGACGAGCATATTTCCAAACGACAATTTCAAGAGTCATATCTTATGCACACCTTGTCTTCTCTTTCTTTTTCTTTCTTAATTTTTTTTTGTTAAACAAAGGGCATGGAAAATGCTCAACACCAGGAATTAATAAAGCCATGCAAATCCAGTGTACAAACATTTCCTCAACAAAGCCACAGAATGATCATCAGCAAAAAAAAGGTCTACAAAGAATAAACATAGAAGGGATTTTAGAGGACTGCGTCCTCTCTAGTTGCTGGTGGGATGTTACCAGGAACACCCAGTACTGAGAACAGAATGGAGGTTCGTTTAAAGGTAAACATTGAGCCACAATGTGATAGGGTAGGCCGACTATGGGCCTATCACCTGAGTAGACCAGAATCAAAAAGACACAGGCTGGCAATCCTGCACTGAAGCAACATGTACCACAGCCAAGACTTGGAAGAAACCAAAATGTCCATCAAGAGAAAAATGCACCAGGAAGAAGTGGTCCCAGTACACAATGGAATATTAGCCATGGAAAAGAATGAAACAGTGCTTTTGGCACCACCATAGAAGGATCTACAGATAATCCCCCAAATTAAAGAAAGAAACCAAAAGACAGATATCCTATGACATCACTTATAGGTGTTATCAAAAAGTGATACACATGAAATTATTTCCAAGAGAAGGATACGCATGCATTCAGAACACCAAATGACATTTAGCAAAATGGAGAGGTGAAAGGAATACATGAATTAGGATATGGGGGTTAACAGACATGTACTAATACATATGAAATATATAATCTCTATGGAATACCAAGAGAGGTCTACTCAACACTCTGTAATAAACAAAAAGGGAAACGATCCAAAGATGAATAGATCGATACATAGATATAATGAACCAGTTTCTGTACACCTAGAAGACACACAACATTTTTATCAAATTTGCTCTGATAATAAATAAAAATTTAATTTAAAAAACAAACAAGAAGTAAGGAGAAATAAGCCCTTGGAGCTTTGTCCTGGCACATTCCACTCTAATTTGCAGCCCACTAACACAATTTCCACGAAGGCTCTGTTGCCCAAAGACCCAGGGTTGGAAATGTAGAAATGCTGCCGCCTTGTGGCCGTTTCCCGCAAGAGCGGCTTTAAACCCACAGCTAACGGTCACTTAACATTCACAAGGATTCAGGGCTGTAAAGGACACCTGCCCTCAAAAAATGTCCTGCGCTAGGGAATGGCCAAAAAACATTTAAAACTGGCAAAGGTTTCAAGGAGATACTATGAAGAGGTAAGTTTTACTCAGTCTTTTTCCAAAAAAACTAAAATGGATAAAAGCTCAACATCAGGAATTGTTAGACTCATGGAAATCTATTCTACAGAAAGGTTTCATCTCACACAAGTCAACTACCATCAGCAAACTCTCTACAATCAATAAATGCTGAAGGGTTATTAGAGTACTGTGTACCCTCTAGCTTCTGTTGAGATGTAAAGTGGTAACTGCCAATAATGAGAACAGAAAGGAGCTGCGTTTATAAGTAAAAATTGAGCCACCATTCCATCCAGCAGGGCCACTGCTGAGCCTCTCACCTGAGAAGACCAGAGTTGAGAAGACATACGATACAAAAGCTGCACCACAGTCATTTCTACAATAGCCAAGACAAGGAAGCAAACAAAACGTCCATCAACAGATGAATGGATAAAGAAGAACAGGTCCATGTACACAATGGATTATTAGCCACGGAAAACAATGAAACACTGCTCTTCGAGGCACCATAGATGAGCCTAGAGATATCCACAGAACATGAGGTAAGTCGGAAAGCAAATGACATATATCCTATTTTATCACTTATAGGCGTTATCTAACAACTGACACAAATGAATATATTTCCACAGAAAAAGACACTCACAGACTTAGAAAACAAACTATGCTTATCTAAAAGTAGAAGTGGGGGGTTGGATAAATTAAGATTAGGATTACCACACGTATACAAATGCATGTTAAATATATGTTTCAAAAAGCCCGACCATATACAAGCGCAGTCTACAGAACACTCTGCAATAATTTACATGGGAAGAGGAACTGTACATGAATATTTATATATATATATATATATACATATATACATATATACATATGTAGTGTACAAATGAACCAGATTGTGTAAACCTACGACAAACAATATTCTAATCATCCACCCGATTAAAAAAATTAAAACAATGAACGAGAAATTATGTGACATAAATCTATGGGTGTTTGTCCTGGCACATTCCATTCTAATGTACAACCTGGGAACAAGACTTGCAGAAAGCCTCTGCTGCCCTAGTAACCAGATATGTGAACTGAGAAATGCTGCCGCCTTGTGGCCGTTTTCCACAACAGCGGCTTTAAACCCAGTGCCAATGGTCACTAATTATTCTCCCTCATTGCAGGCCTGTAAATGACACCTGCCCTCAAAAAATATCCTGGGGTCGAAAATTGACGGAAAAATTCAAAACAGGGCAACCTTCCCAGAAGACAGTTACAAGAGGTATATTGTACTCACAGTTTTTTTTCTGTTTTTGTTTAACAGAAATAAAAAAGACGTGGAAAATGCTGAACATTAGGAATTATTAAAGACGTGGAAATCCAAATTACTAAACCCTATCAGCTCTCACCAGTCAGAATGGCCATCAGCAAAACTTCTGCAAACAATAAGTGCTGAAGGGGTTTTGGAGCAATGTGTACCCTCGGTTCAATGTGGGTCATCGTAAGGGCCAGTAATGAAAACAAAAAGAGGTGACTTGAAAAGGTAAAAATTGAGCTACCGTTCAATCAAGCATACCCACAGCTGGGCATATCACCTGTGAGGATGAGAATTAAAAATACACAGGCGGGCAATCCTGCACTCCAGCAATATTTACCATAGCCACCACTTGGAAGTTACAAAAATATCCATCAACAGAGGTATGCACAAAGAAGAAGTGGTCCATGTACACAATGGAATATTACTCCAATAGAGAATATAAATTCAACTTAAAAACAAACATAAGTAAGGAGACATCAGCTTCTGGGGGTTTACCCGGGCACATTCCAATTTAATTATAACCGAGGAACACCACCGGAAGGAAGGTCTGTTTCCTGAGTTACGAGATTGGGAGAAGCAGAAATGCTGCCGCCCTCTGGGCGTTACCTGCAACAGCAGCTTTAAAACCTGTACTAATGGTCACCTCATATGCACAAGTACAGGAGGGCTGTAAAAGAAACCTGCCCTCAAAATGTCTTGAAGGAGGTAATGGCCAAAATACTTCAGAAGGTGGCACATACTTCAAGAAAACTATTTGAAGAGGTAAGCTGTACTCACAGACTGAAGAGAAAAAGGACATGCCTGAAAGCTCAATTTCAAGGGATTATGAGATGCATCCATTTCCAACCACAAAGAGCTATCAGCTCACACCAGTCAGAATGACCATCATCAAAGACTACAAACAATAAATGCAGAAGGGGTTGTGGAGAAGTGCATACCCTCAATTTTAAGTGGGACATTACATGGTAAGAGCCACTAATGAGAACAGAATGGAGGTGCCTTTACAAGGTAAGCATTTTGCTACCATATGATCCAGCTGGCACACTCCCGGGCCTATAAATTAAGAAGACAGAATTGGATAGACACGGGCAGGCAAATGTGCATTGCAGCGGTATTACAATAACCAAGACATGGAAGCAACCAAAAACTCCATCAACAGATGAGTGGACAAAGAAGAACTGGTACATATACAGGTGGAATATTATCCAAGGAAAAAAATGACACAATGCCATTTGCAGCACCATAGGTGAGTCCAGAGGCAATCACGCAACTTGTAGTAAGTCAGAAAGCGAAAGACACATATCCTATATTACCACTTATAGGTGTTACCTAAAAATTGATACCAGTGAAGATATTTCCACAGAGAAAGGCAATAACAGATTCATTAAACAGACTTAAGGTTCACCAATGGAAAGGTGTGAGGACCGTATACATCGGGATATTGGGGTTAACAGAGATATACAAACACAGGTGACGTATATAATCAACATTGTGTCATAACCTACATGGGAAAAGGCTCTGAAGAAGGATAGGTATATGTATATGTGTAAAAGAATCACATCTCGCCCACCTAGAAGATTCAAAAATGGTAATCAAAGTTGCTGTGATAAAAAATAAAAATTAAATTAAAAACACGAACAATAAGTAGTGAGACATAAACTTAAGGGGCTTTTCCTGGCACATTCCATTCTAGTTTAAAACCTAGAAAACGATTTCCATTGAGGCTCTGTTGCCCTAGTAACCAGATTTGGTAAAGGAGAAATGCTGCCGCCTTGTGGCCATTTCTCAAAACAGCAGCTTTAAACCCAGTGCTAATGGTCACTTGATATTCAAAATAATTGCAGGCCTGTAAGTGACACCCGCCCTCAAAACAAATCCCTGGGTTGTATGTCGAGCAAAAAACTCAAAAGACGAGCATATTTCCAAACGACGATTTCAAGAGTCATATCTTATGCACACCTTGTCTTCTCTTTCTTTTTCTTTCTTAATTTTTTTTTGTTAAACAAAGGGCATGGAAAATGCTCAACACCAGGAATTAATAAAGCCATGCAAATCCAGTGTACAAACATTTCCTCAACAAAGCCACAGAATGATCATCAGCAAAAAAAAGGTCTACAAAGAATAAACATAGAAGGGATTTTAGAGGACTGCGTCCTCTCTAGTTGCTGGTGGGATGTTACCAGGAACACCCAGTACTGAGAACAGAATGGAGGTTCGTTTAAAGGTAAACATTGAGCCACAATGTGATAGGGTAGGCCGACTATGGGCCTATCACCTGAGTAGACCAGAATCAAAAAGACACAGGCTGGCAATCCTGCACTGAAGCAACATGTACCACAGCCAAGACTTGGAAGAAACCAAAATGTCCATCAAGAGAAAAATGCACCAGGAAGAAGTGGTCCCAGTACACAATGGAATATTAGCCATGGAAAAGAATGAAACAGTGCTTTTGGCACCACCATAGAAGGATCTACAGATAATCCCCCAAATTAAAGAAAGAAACCAAAAGACAGATATCCTATGACATCACTTATAGGTGTTATCAAAAAGTGATACACATGAAATTATTTCCAAGAGAAGGATACGCATGCATTCAGAACACCAAATGACATTTAGCAAAATGGAGAGGTGAAAGGAATACATGAATTAGGATATGGGGGTTAACAGACATGTACTAATACATATGAAATATATAATCTCTATGGAATACCAAGAGAGGTCTACTCAACACTCTGTAATAAACAAAAAGGGAAACGATCCAAAGATGAATAGATCGATACATAGATATAATGAACCAGTTTCTGTACACCTAGAAGACACACAACATTTTTATCAAATTTGCTCTGATAATAAATAAAAATTTAATTTAAAAAACAAACAAGAAGTAAGGAGAAATAAGCCCTTGGAGCTTTGTCCTGGCACATTCCACTCTAATTTGCAGCCCACTAACACAATTTCCACGAAGGCTCTGTTGCCCAAAGACCCAGGGTTGGAAATGTAGAAATGCTGCCGCCTTGTGGCCGTTTCCCGCAAGAGCGGCTTTAAACCCACAGCTAACGGTCACTTAACATTCACAAGGATTCAGGGCTGTAAAGGACACCTGCCCTCAAAAAATGTCCTGCGCTAGGGAATGGCCAAAAAACATTTAAAACTGGCAAAGGTTTCAAGGAGATACTATGAAGAGGTAAGTTTTACTCAGTCTTTTTCCAAAAAAACTAAAATGGATAAAAGCTCAACATCAGGAATTCTTAGACTCATGGAAATCTATTCTACAGAAAGGTTTCATCTCACACAAGTCAACTACCATCAGCAAACTCTCTACAATCAATAAATGCTGAAGGGTTATTAGAGTACTGTGTACCCTCTAGCTTCTGTTGAGATGTAAAGTGGTAACTGCCAATAATGAGAACAGAAAGGAGCTGCGTTTATAAGTAAAAATTGAGCCACCATTCCATCCAGCAGGGCCACTGCTGAGCCTCTCACCTGAGAAGACCAGAGTTGAGAAGACATACGATACAAAAGCTGCACCACAGTCATTTCTACAATAGCCAAGACAAGGAAGCAAACAAAACGTCCATCAACAGATGAATGGATAAAGAAGAACAGGTCCATGTACACAATGGATTATTAGCCACGGAAAACAATGAAACACTGCTCTTCGAGGCACCATAGATGAGCCTAGAGATATCCACAGAACATGAGGTAAGTCGGAAAGCAAATGACATATATCCTATTTTATCACTTATAGGCGTTATCTAACAACTGACACAAATGAATATATTTCCACAGAAAAAGACACTCACAGACTTAGAAAACAAACTATGCTTATCTAAAAGTAGAAGTGGGGGGTTGGATAAATTAAGATTAGGATTACCACACGTATACAAATGCATGTTAAATATATGTTTCAAAAAGCCCGACCATATACAAGCGCAGTCTACAGAACACTCTGCAATAATTTACATGGGAAGAGGAACTGTACATGAATATTTATATATATATATATATATACATATATACATATATACATATGTAGTGTACAAATGAACCAGATTGTGTAAACCTACGACAAACAATATTCTAATCATCCACCCAATTAAAAAAATTAAAACAATGAACGAGAAATTATGTGACATAAATCTATGGGTGTTTGTCCTGGCACATTCCATTCTAATGTACAACCTGGGAACAAGACTTGCAGAAAGCCTCTGCTGCCCTAGTAACCAGATATGTGAACTGAGAAATGCTGCCGCCTTGTGGCCGTTTTCCACAACAGCGGCTTTAAACCCAGTGCCAATGGTCACTAATTATTCTCCCTCATTGCAGGCCTGTAAATGACACCTGCCCTCAAAAAATATCCTGGGGTCGAAAATTGACGGAAAAATTCAAAACAGGGCAACCTTCCCAGAAGACAGTTACAAGACGTATATTGTACTCACAGTTTTTTTTCTGTTTTTGTTTAACAGAAATAAAAAAGACGTGGAAAATGCTGAACATTAGGAATTATTAAAGACGTGGAAATCCAAATTACTAAACCCTATCAGCTCTCACCAGTCAGAATGGCCATCAGCAAAACTTCTGCAAACAATAAGTGCTGAAGGGGTTTTGGAGCAATGTGTACCCTCGGTTCAATGTGGGTCATCGTAAGGGCCAGTAATGAAAACAAAAAGAGGTGACTTGAAAAGGTAAAAATTGAGCTACCGTTCAATCAAGCATACCCACAGCTGGGCATATCACCTGTGAGGATGAGAATTAAAAATACACAGGCGGGCAATCCTGCACTCCAGCAATATTTACCATAGCCACCACTTGGAAGTTACAAAAATATCCATCAACAGAGGTATGCACAAAGAAGAAGTGGTCCATGTACACAATGGAATATTACTCCAATAGAGAATATAAATTCAACTTAAAAACAAACATAAGTAAGGAGACATCAGCTTCTGGGGGTTTACCCGGGCACATTCCAATTTAATTATAACCGAGGAACACCACCGGAAGGAAGGTCTGTTTCCTGAGTTACGAGATTGGGAGAAGCAGAAATGCTGCCGCCCTCTGGGCGTTACCTGCAACAGCAGCTTTAAAACCTGTACTAATGGTCACCTCATATGCACAAGTACAGGAGGGCTGTAAAAGAAACCTGCCCTCAAAATGTCTTGAAGGAGGTAATGGCCAAAATACTTCAGAAGGTGGCACATACTTCAAGAAAACTATTTGAAGAGGTAAGCTGTACTCACAGACTGAAGAGAAAAAGGACATGCCTGAAAGCTCAATTTCAAGGGATTATGAGATGCATCCATTTCCAACCACAAAGAGCTATCAGCTCACACCAGTCAGAATGACCATCATCAAAGACTACAAACAATAAATGCAGAAGGGGTTGTGGAGAAGTGCATACCCTCAATTTTAAGTGGGACATTACATGGTAAGAGCCACTAATGAGAACAGAATGGAGGTGCCTTTACAAGGTAAGCATTTTGCTACCATATGATCCAGCTGGCACACTCCCGGGCCTATAAATTAAGAAGACAGAATTGGATAGACACGGGCAGGCAAATGTGCATTGCAGCGGTATTACAATAACCGAGACATGGAAGCAACCAAAAACTCCATCAACAGATGAGTGGACAAAGAAGAACTGGTACATATACAGGTGGAATATTATCCAAGGAAAAAAATGACACAATGCCATTTGCAGCACCATAGGTGAGTCCAGAGGCAATCACGCAACTTGTAGTAAGTCAGAAAGCGAAAGACACATATCCTATATTACCACTTATAGGTGTTACCTAAAAATTGATACCAGTGAAGATATTTCCACAGAGAAAGGCAATAACAGATTCATTAAACAGACTTAAGGTTCACCAATGGAAAGGTGTGAGGACCGTATACATCGGGATATTGGGGTTAACAGAGATATACAAACACAGGTGACGTATATAATCAACATTGTGTCATAACCTACATGGGAAAAGGCTCTGAAGAAGGATAGGTATATGTATATGTGTAAAAGAATCACATCTCGCCCACCTAGAAGATTCAAAAATGGTAATCAAAGTTGCTGTGATAAAAAATAAAAATTAAATTAAAAACACGAACAATACGTAGTGAGACATAAACTTAAGGGGCTTTTCCTGGCACATTCCATTCTAGTTTAAAACCTAGAAAACGATTTCCATTGAGGCTCTGTTGCCCTAGTAACCAGATTTGGTAAAGGAGAAATGCTGCCGCCTTGTGGCCATTTCTCAAAACAGCAGCTTTAAACCCAGTGCTAATGGTCACTTGATATTCAAAATAATTGCAGGCCTGTAAGTGACACCCGCCCTCAAAACAAATCCCTGGGTTGTATGTCGAGCAAAAAACTCAAAAGACGAGCATATTTCCAAACGACGATTTCAAGAGTCATATCTTATGCACACCTTGTCTTCTCTTTCTTTTTCTTTCTTAATTTTTTTTTGTTAAACAAAGGGCATGGAAAATGCTCAACACCAGGAATTAATAAAGCCATGCAAAGCCAGTGTACAAACATTTCCTCAACAAAGCCACAGAATGATCATCAGCAAAAAAAAAAGGTCTACAAAGAATAAACATAGAAGGGATTTTAGAGGACTGCGTCCTCTCTAGTTGCTGGTGGGATGTTACCAGGAACACCCAGTACTGAGAACAGAATGGAGGTTCGTTTAAAGGTAAACATTGAGCCACAATGTGATAGGGTAGGCCGACTATGGGCCTATCACCTGAGTAGACCAGAATCAAAAAGACACAGGCTGGCAATCCTGCACTGAAGCAACATGTACCACAGCCAAGACTTGGAAGAAACCAAAATGTCCATCAAGAGAAAAATGCACCAGGAAGAAGTGGTCCCAGTACACAATGGAATATTAGCCATGGAAAAGAATGAAACAGTGCTTTTGGCACCACCATAGAAGGATCTACAGATAATCCCCCAAATTAAGGAAAGAAACCAAAAGACAGATATCCTATGACATCACTTATAGGTGTTATCAAAAAGTGATACACATGAAATTATTTCCAAGAGAAGGATACGCATGCATTCAGAACACCAAATGACATTTAGCAAAATGGAGAGGTGAAAGGAATACATGAATTAGGATATGGGGGTTAACAGACATGTACTAATACATATGAAATATATAATCTCTATGGAATACCAAGAGAGGTCTACTCAACACTCTGTAATAAACAAAAAGGGAAACGATCCAAAGATGAATAGATCGATACATAGATATAATGAACCAGTTTCTGTACACCTAGAAGACACACAACATTTTTATCAAATTTGCTCTGATAATAAATAAAAATTTAATTTAAAAAACAAACAAGAAGTAAGGAGAAATAAGCCCTTGGAGCTTTGTCCTGGCACATTCCACTCTAATTTGCAGCCCACTAACACAATTTCCACGAAGGCTCTGTTGCCCAAAGACCCAGGGTTGGAAATGTAGAAATGCTGCCGCCTTGTGGCCGTTTCCCGCAAGAGCGGCTTTAAACCCACAGCTAACGGTCACTTAACATTCACAAGGATTCAGGGCTGTAAAGGACACCTGCCCTCAAAAAATGTCCTGCGCTAGGGAATGGCCAAAAAACATTTAAAACTGGCAAAGGTTTCAAGGAGATACTATGAAGAGGTAAGTTTTACTCAGTCTTTTTCCAAAAAAACTAAAATGGATAAAAGCTCAACATCAGGAATTCTTAGACTCATGGAAATCTATTCTACAGAAAGGTTTCATCTCACACAAGTCAACTACCATCAGCAAACTCTCTACAATCAATAAATGCTGAAGGGTTATTAGAGTACTGTGTACCCTCTAGCTTCTGTTGAGATGTAAAGTGGTAACTGCCAATAATGAGAACAGAAAGGAGCTGCGTTTATAAGTAAAAATTGAGCCACCATTCCATCCAGCAGGGCCACTGCTGAGCCTCTCACCTGAGAAGACCAGAGTTGAGAAGACATACGATACAACAGCTGCACCACAGTCATTTCTACAATAGCCAAGACAAGGAAGCAAACAAAACGTCCATCAACAGATGAATGGATAAAGAAGAACAGGTCCATGTACACAATGGACTATTAGCCACGGAAAACAATGAAACACTGCTCTTCGAGGCACCATAGATGAGCCTAGAGATATCCACAGAACATGAGGTAAGTCGGAAAGCAAATGACATATATCCTATTTTATCACTTATAGGCGTTATCTAACAACTGACACAAATGAATATATTTCCACAGAAAAAGACACTCACAGACTTAGAAAACAAACTATGCTTATCTAAAAGTAGAAGTGGGGGGTTGGATAAATTAAGATTAGGATTACCACACGTATACAAATGCATGTTAAATATATGTTTCAAAAAGCCCGACCATATACAAGCGCAGTCTACAGAACACTCTGCAATAATTTACATGGGAAGAGGAACTGTACATGAATATTTATATATATATATATATATATACATATATACATATATACATATGTAGTGTACAAATGAACCAGATTGTGTAAACCTACGACAAACAATATTCTAATCATCCACCCGATTAAAAAAATTAAAACAATGAACGAGAAATTATGTGACATAAATCTATGGGTGTTTGTCCTGGCACATTCCATTCTAATGTACAACCTGGGAACAAGACTTGCAGAAAGCCTCTGCTGCCCTAGTAACCAGATATGTGAACTGAGAAATGCTGCCGCCTTGTGGCCGTTTTCCACAACAGCGGCTTTAAACCCAGTGCCAATGGTCACTAATTATTCTCCCTCATTGCAGGCCTGTAAATGACACCTGCCCTCAAAAAATATCCTGGGGTCGAAAATTGACGGAAAAATTCAAAACAGGGCAACCTTCCCAGAAGACAGTTACAAGAGGTATATTGTACTCACAGTTTTTTTTCTGTTTTTGTTTAACAGAAATAAAAAAGACGTGGAAAATGCTGAACATTAGGAATTATTAAAGACGTGGAAATCCAAATTACTAAACCCTATCAGCTCTCACCAGTCAGAATGGCCATCAGCAAAACTTCTGCAAACAATAAGTGCTGAAGGGGTTTTGGAGCAATGTGTACCCTCGGTTCAATGTGGGTCATCGTAAGGGCCAGTAATGAAAACAAAAAGAGGTGACTTGAAAAGGTAAAAATTGAGCTACCATTCAATCAAGCATACCCACAGCTGGGCATATCACCTGTGAGGATGAGAATTAAAAATACACAGGCGGGCAATCCTGCACTCCAGCAATATTTACCATAGCCACCACTTGGAAGTTACAAAAATATCCATCAACAGAGGTATGCACAAAGAAGAAGTGGTCCATGTACACAATGGAATATTACTCCAATAGAGAATATAAATTCAACTTAAAAACAAACATAAGTAAGGAGACATCAGCTTCTGGGGGTTTACCCGGGCACATTCCAATTTAATTATAACCGAGGAACACCACCGGAAGGAAGGTCTGTTTCCTGAGTTACGAGATTGGGAGAAGCAGAAATGCTGCCGCCCTCTGGGCGTTACCTGCAACAGCAGCTTTAAAACCTGTACTAATGGTCACCTCATATGCACAAGTACAGGAGGGCTGTAAAAGAAACCTGCCCTCAAAATGTCTTGAAGGAGGTAATGGCCAAAATACTTCAGAAGGTGGCACATACTTCAAGAAAACTATTTGAAGAGGTAAGCTGTACTCACAGACTGAAGAGAAAAAGGACATGCCTGAAAGCTCAATTTCAAGGGATTATGAGATGCATCCATTTCCAACCACAAAGAGCTATCAGCTCACACCAGTCAGAATGACCATCATCAAAGACTACAAACAATAAATGCAGAAGGGGTTGTGGAGAAGTGCATACCCTCAATTTTAAGTGGGACATTACATGGTAAGAGCCACTAATGAGAACAGAATGGAGGTGCCTTTACAAGGTAAGCATTTTGCTACCATATGATCCAGCTGGCACACTCCCGGGCCTATAAATTAAGAAGACAGAATTGGATAGACACGGGCAGGCAAATGTGCATTGCAGCGGTATTACAATAACCGAGACATGGAAGCAATCAAAAACTCCATCAACAGATGAGTGGACAAAGAAGAACTGGTACATATACAGGTGGAATATTATCCAAGGAAAAAAATGACACAATGCCATTTGCAGCACCATAGGTGAGTCCAGAGGCAATCACGCAACTTGTAGTAAGTCAGAAAGCGAAAGACACATATCCTATATTACCACTTATAGGTGTTACCTAAAAATTGATACCAGTGAAGATATTTCCACAGAGAAAGGCAATAACAGATTCATTAAACAGACTTAAGGTTCACCAATGGAAAGGTGTGAGGACCGTATACATCGGGATATTGGGGTTAACAGAGATATACAAACACAGGTGACGTATATAATCAACATTGTGTCATAACCTACATGGGAAAAGGCTCTGAAGAAGGATAGGTATATGTATATGTGTAAAAGAATCACATCTCGCCCACCTAGAAGATTCAAAAATGGTAATCAAAGTTGCTGTGATAAAAAATAAAAATTAAATTAAAAACACGAACAATAAGTAGTGAGACATAAACTTAAGGGGCTTTTCCTGGCACATTCCATTCTAGTTTAAAACCTAGAAAACGATTTCCATTGAGGCTCTGTTGCCCTAGTAACCAGATTTGGTAAAGGAGAAATGCTGCCGCCTTGTGGCCATTTCTCAAAACAGCAGCTTTAAACCCAGTGCTAATGGTCACTTGATATTCAAAATAATTGCAGGCCTGTAAGTGACACCCGCCCTCAAAACAAATCCCTGGGTTGTATGTCGAGCAAAAAACTCAAAAGACGAGCATATTTCCAAACGACGATTTCAAGAGTCATATCTTATGCACACCTTGTCTTCTCTTTCTTTTTCTTTCTTAATTTTTTTTGTTAAACAAAGGGCATGGAAAATGCTCAACACCAGGAATTAATAAAGCCATGCAAAGCCAGTGTACAAACATTTCCTCAACAAAGCCACAGAATGATCATCAGCAAAAAAAAAGGTCTACAAAGAATAAACATAGAAGGGATTTTAGAGGACTGCGTCCTCTCTAGTTGCTGGTGGGATGTTACCAGGAACACCCAGTACTGAGAACAGAATGGAGGTTCGTTTAAAGGTAAACATTGAGCCACAATGTGATAGGGTAGGCCGACTATGGGCCTATCACCTGAGTAGACCAGAATCAAAAAGACACAGGCTGGCAATCCTGCACTGAAGCAACATGTACCACAGCCAAGACTTGGAAGAAACCAAAATGTCCATCAAGAGAAAAATGCACCAGGAAGAAGTGGTCCCAGTACACAATGGAATATTAGCCATGGAAAAGAATGAAACAGTGCTTTTGGCACCACCATAGAAGGATCTACAGATAATCCCCCAAATTAAAGAAAGAAACCAAAAGACAGATATCCTATGACATCACTTATAGGTGTTATCAAAAAGTGATACACATGAAATTATTTCCAAGAGAAGGATACGCATGCATTCAGAACACCAAATGACATTTAGCAAAATGGAGAGGTGAAAGGAATACATGAATTAGGATATGGGGGTTAACAGACATGTACTAATACATATGAAATATATAATCTCTATGGAATACCAAGAGAGGTCTACTCAACACTCTGTAATAAACAAAAAGGGAAACGATCCAAAGATGAATAGATCGATACATAGATATAATGAACCAGTTTCTGTACACCTAGAAGACACACAACATTTTTATCAAATTTGCTCTGATAATAAATAAAAATTTAATTTAAAAAACAAACAAGAAGTAAGGAGAAATAAGCCCTTGGAGCTTTGTCCTGGCACATTCCACTCTAATTTGCAGCCCACTAACACAATTTCCACGAAGGCTCTGTTGCCCAAAGACCCAGGGTTGGAAATGTAGAAATGCTGCCGCCTTGTGGCCGTTTCCCGCAAGAGCGGCTTTAAACCCACAGCTAACGGTCACTTAACATTCACAAGGATTCAGGGCTGTAAAGGACACCTGCCCTCAAAAAATGTCCTGCGCTAGGGAATGGCCAAAAAACATTTAAAACTGGCAAAGGTTTCAAGGAGATACTATGAAGAGGTAAGTTTTACTCAGTCTTTTTCCAAAAAAACTAAAATGGATAAAAGCTCAACATCAGGAATTCTTAGACTCATGGAAATCTATTCTACAGAAAGGTTTCATCTCACACAAGTCAACTACCATCAGCAAACTCTCTACAATCAATAAATGCTGAAGGGTTATTAGAGTACTGTGTACCCTCTAGCTTCTGTTGAGATGTAAAGTGGTAACTGCCAATAATGAGAACAGAAAGGAGCTGCGTTTATAAGTAAAAATTGAGCCACCATTCCATCCAGCAGGGCCACTGCTGAGCCTCTCACCTGGGAAGACCAGAGTTGAGAAGACATACGATACAACAGCTGCACCACAGTCATTTCTACAATAGCCAAGACAAGGAAGCAAACAAAACGTCCATCAACAGATGAATGGATAAAGAAGAACAGGTCCATGTACACAATGGACTATTAGCCACGGAAAACAATGAAACACTGCTCTTCGAGGCACCATAGATGAGCCTAGAGATATCCACAGAACATGAGGTAAGTCGGAAAGCAAATGACATATATCCTATTTTATCACTTATAGGCGTTATCTAACAACTGACACAAATGAATATATTTCCACAGAAAAAGACACTCACAGACTTAGAAAACAAACTATGCTTATCTAAAAGTAGAAGTGGGGGGTTGGATAAATTAAGATTAGGATTACCACACGTATACAAATGCATGTTAAATATATGTTTCAAAAAGCCCGACCAGGGGCTCCCTGGTGGCGCAGTGGTTGAGAGTCCGCCTGCCGATGCAGGGGATACTGGTTCGTGCCCCGGTCTGGGAGGATCACATATGCCGCGGAGCGGCTGGGCCCGTGAGCCATGGCTGCTGAGCCTGTGCATCCGGAGCCTGTGCTCCGCAACGGGAGAGGCCACAACAGTGAGAGGCCCGCGTACCACAAAAAAAAAAAAAAAAAAAAGCCCGACCATATACAAGCGCAGTCTACAGAACACTCTGCAATAATTTACATGGGAAGAGGAACTGTACATGAATATTTATATATATATATATATACATATATACATATATACATATGTAGTGTACAAATGAACCAGATTGTGTAAACCTACGACAAACAATATTCTAATCATCCACCCGATTAAAAAAATTAAAACAATGAACGAGAAATTATGTGACATAAATCTATGGGTGTTTGTCCTGGCACATTCCATTCTAATGTACAACCTGGGAACAAGACTTGCAGAAAGCCTCTGCTGCCCTAGTAACCAGATATGTGAACTGAGAAATGCTGCCGCCTTGTGGCCGTTTTCCACAACAGCGGCTTTAAACCCAGTGCCAATGGTCACTAATTATTCTCCCTCATTGCAGGCCTGTAAATGACACCTGCCCTCAAAAAATATCCTGGGGTCGAAAATTGACGGAAAAATTCAAAACAGGGCAACCTTCCCAGAAGACAGTTACAAGAGGTATATTGTACTCACAGTTTTTTTTCTGTTTTTGTTTAACAGAAATAAAAAAGACGTGGAAAATGCTGAACATTAGGAATTATTAAAGACGTGGAAATCCAAATTACTAAACCCTATCAGCTCTCACCAGTCAGAATGGCCATCAGCAAAACTTCTGCAAACAATAAGTGCTGAAGGGGTTTTGGAGCAATGTGTACCCTCGGTTCAATGTGGGTCATCGTAAGGGCCAGTAATGAAAACAAAAAGAGGTGACTTGAAAAGGTAAAAATTGAGCTACCGTTCAATCAAGCATACCCACAGCTGGGCATATCACCTGTGAGGATGAGAATTAAAAATACACAGGCGGGCAATCCTGCACTCCAGCAATATTTACCATAGCCACCACTTGGAAGTTACAAAAATATCCATCAACAGAGGTATGCACAAAGAAGAAGTGGTCCATGTACACAATGGAATATTACTCCAATAGAGAATATAAATTCAACTTAAAAACAAACATAAGTAAGGAGACATCAGCTTCTGGGGGTTTACCCGGGCACATTCCAATTTAATTATAACCGAGGAACACCACCGGAAGGAAGGTCTGTTTCCTGAGTTACGAGATTGGGAGAAGCAGAAATGCTGCCGCCCTCTGGGCGTTACCTGCAACAGCAGCTTTAAAACCTGTACTAATGGTCACCTCATATGCACAAGTACAGGAGGGCTGTAAAAGAAACCTGCCCTCAAAATGTCTTGAAGGAGGTAATGGCCAAAATACTTCAGAAGGTGGCACATACTTCAAGAAAACTATTTGAAGAGGTAAGCTGTACTCACAGACTGAAGAGAAAAAGGACATGCCTGAAAGCTCAATTTCAAGGGATTATGAGATGCATCCATTTCCAACCACAAAGAGCTATCAGCTCACACCAGTCAGAATGACCATCATCAAAGACTACAAACAATAAATGCAGAAGGGGTTGTGGAGAAGTGCATACCCTCAATTTTAAGTGGGACATTACATGGTAAGAGCCACTAATGAGAACAGAATGGAGGTGCCTTTACAAGGTAAGCATTTTGCTACCATATGATCCAGCTGGCACACTCCCGGGCCTATAAATTAAGAAGACAGAATTGGATAGACACGGGCAGGCAAATGTGCATTGCAGCGGTATTACAATAACCGAGACATGGAAGCAACCAAAAACTCCATCAACAGATGAGTGGACAAAGAAGAACTGGTACATATACAGGTGGAATATTATCCAAGGAAAAAAATGACACAATGCCATTTGCAGCACCATAGGTGAGTCCAGAGGCAATCACGCAACTTGTAGTAAGTCAGAAAGCGAAAGACACATATCCTATATTACCACTTATAGGTGTTACCTAAAAATTGATACCAGTGAAGATATTTCCACAGAGAAAGGCAATAACAGATTCATTAAACAGACTTAAGGTTCACCAATGGAAAGGTGTGAGGACCGTATACATCGGG